>NC_056731.1:467160221-467322721 GCF_019279795.1 Protopterus annectens
GGAGAAGAGATAGTTCTTAGATATATATGAAGACATATAAACCAATTTATTTAGTACACACCACCTCAGAGGATAGGAAACACAGGCTAGCAAATACACTTAGCTTCTTTTCAAGCATGAGAAGAAATTATTTCTCATAATATTCCAGGCCTCACATGGAATTAAGCTGATTACTTTTCAAATGCAAAGATATTGACTTTCTGTTGGTTTCAAACTATTACTCTAAACATCCTGACATTATGCAACTGAAAAACACAACTGACCTTATTGTTTTTAATGCCTGAAACACATCAGGAAACTGTACTCCATTAGACATTATTGTTAGCAAACCAGGAATTGAAGCAAACTACCTCAGCTCTATGCTATCTTCAGGATAATAGGCAACTAGACAGTACAGTATAAGCCATTATAAAAACTTTATGAAGAAATATAACAGGTCAGAAGTTGCAGACTGATAGTTGTCAATTTTGGAGTACAAAAATTGATACTTCAAGGCATACAGCTATCACCAAGTCATTTATTAAATGTAAGGAGATCAGACTAAAAAATGCTCTAAATCTCCTTAAATATATTTGCCAAGACCACTTATGAATAAAAATAAATATAACTGCATGGCTTTGCAGCTACTTTCACAAGCTGTATCACAATGTACAAATATTTCCACTGTAGCACTTTTCAGTATTACCTTATTTTATAATCAAGTCTTGTTCAAATTCCTAACATTTAAACTTTTCACCATCAACTTTTTCTAATTGCTATTTTATTATAACTGATATTTTAGTACATGTTAATTGCAATTTTATTGATTTAGCAGTTGTATACTATTTTTTTATGGAGCTTTTCTTGCTGAAACTCCAGTGAAAATGGTCTATGCCCAGCCAGACTTTCCCAATCAACAAATGCAAATAAATACGTAAATTGCCTGCTCCTTATTTATTACTACTGCCAGAGAACTACAGCAATGCTCTTGAGTTTTTAAATAAGGTTAGTTATGGAATACTAAGATTTTACCCATAGGTTTCCCAAAGACAGGAGCAAAAAGATGTAAAAAAACTGCAGCAAGCAACAGGAGGAAGCTAGCCAAACAGCACAGGTGTTGTGAACAAATTACCCATGGGAAGGAATAACAGAACTGGAGGAAGCAAAAATAATTCGTTTGACTACATGGAAGGAATAGGCTTTCATATTTGTGAATATCAGAATACAGATTGAGAGAGAGAAGACTGATGGTTGAGTGGCCAGCCCTGGTGGAATATTTAGTGGAACTTAGAATGAATAGGACAATTAAAAGGGGATAATTATTAGGTCACAAAGAATTAAACATGATAATTTAAAAAAAATCAGAGGAACTTGGGGCATGACTGGAAGGAAAGGCTGGGTTGACAAATTACAAAGGATCAATGAGGGAAGTGTGCAGGATTTGAAATAAACAACTAAATCAAAGAAGTTTAAGAATAATTGCATGTAAAGGCCTGCACAGATATACTTATCCCTACAGTAGATCACAAAGGACCTTCCCTCGGGTTCATAGTAACTGCTGGGTGTGTGTAGGGAGTGAGAAGGGAGTGTGCAGAATCCAGTCAGTTTAAACATGCATTGCAAAATGCTCTTGGGCAGACGCTGGTTTGACATCTGGAAGTTACTACAGAGATTATACTGATAAACTGGAATAGGGGAACTAGAATGTCTTACTAATCTGCTGATGAAGGTTTATTTCTTTTAACCAGGTATTTGCACCATTTGTTCTATGAAGCAATAGAGAAAGGTCTAATTGGGTTGTTAAATGGATAAAATAAAAACACTATTTTTCAATAGTGACAGTTGTCAAGATTAGAACTCCTTGCACTGATCACAGTAGCAAGAACTGCCCCTTTCCTGAGAGAAACTCTACGACTCATCAGCTGTTTAAACGGAGACTAGTACTTGCACTTAAACACTTCTGTTAAATCATCTGCAAAATTTTTTAATGTACACATTTTCAAACACTACTACTGTTATCAACAAAACTGCAGTTACAAACGTTGCTTTATATTAAACATCACATTGCCAGTCTGCACTTACAAAGTTTAAGTACCAGTACTTTTATAAATTTACTTCAGTTTGGCATAATCACCTATAAGGAGGCTACCCCCCCCCCCCCATTAACCCCATACCAGTAAATATTTTATTTACTTGCATTCCCTATGAAATATTACAAAGTGTGTGGGGAGGTACTAAATTTAATTAATAAACATTAACGGAAATACTAGTATTACAGGCATTTCAGTTTAAGTTAAAAAGGAGTAGTGGTAGATAGTTGCAGCTACTACCACCAATTACCAAAAATGGCAAAGGTGATTGTCATAAACACATTTTTGTCTATATAGTCACTTTAAAAGCAGGTTGCAATACTGGATACAAGTAATGGGTCAACTGAATGACAGCCCTTCTATCAGTCATTCAGTCCTTGCCCACCACCTGATGGACCACAGAAAGACTGAGCTGTTATTTTGGCTATTACTTTAATACATACCCAGAATGGCTCGGGGGTCTGACAGAGCAAATCTGGAGGATTGGCATGTCTATTCTTGAGTGGAGCAGTTGAGCTGGGCTCAGTACTACGAGTGCTGGCAAAAGCTGTGATTCAGAGGGCATAGGGCTAAGCTGGGGGGACGGAGGAAACTGAGGAAGGCAGAAATGCTGGATGGCCAAGGACAACTACATGCTTGTGTAGTTCTTCCCTTGCCATCCATGGCTATTAGTGCAAAGAGGAGTAAATCATGATTAAAAAAAAAAAGAAAAATTCATTACAGACTGCAGTATAACAGCCTCACATGAGCCATCAGCTGCAATATGTGCTCTCTCTTGCAGTGCCCTTGAGCTCTCTCACTGAGAAAATATGGGGTGAAGATTTCCTATTTGGGAGGCAATCCTGATGTAGGTCACACCAGAGCACCTGTGAGGCACCAGAGTCCAGGGAACTCTGGAGGAGGAGAAACATTAGGCACTAGCATAGGAATGGGAGGTCAAACCCCTTTCCAAATTAATACACAACTAGAAACTGACATCCTTCTTAACAGCTACTTCATAGATACTATCCAAAAATTAACTCATACTAACCGTAACTCTGACCCCCCCCCACCTCTTCTAATCCACACAGCAAAACCTATTCTCCCTTGCTTATATCAAATCACTACTTCTCAAACTCAAACCTTGCTCTCCCTCTGCAGATAACCTACCTCCCACCTTCCTCAAACTAGCCGCCAAATCCACTGCCTATCCTGTAACTCTACTAATCAACAGATCCATACAAGAGGCCATAGTCCCAGACATCTGGAAATCCTTCTACACTATCCCATTGCACAAAGGTGGAAATTCTACAGACCCATAGCCATACTGTCGCCTCTATCAAAAATACTTAAAATGTATCCACACTCGGCTTATGAATTATCTTCTCCAGGAAAGCTTGCTAACTCCCACTCATAATGGCTTCAGGCCAAATCATAGCACCGTTATCTTTCACCCATACTGTAGCCAAGGCCAGAGACAACAACCAACTGGAATCCTGCCTTTTCCTCGACATCTCTAAGGCCTTTGATACTGTTTCTCACCCTTTACTTCTTTCTAAACTATCCAGTCTCAGCCTCTCTGGACCCCCTCTTGGCTGGTTCGCAAGTTACCTCTCCAATAGGCAGCAATCAGTCAGACGGCTCACTTCCTGTTCCTCCTTCCTACCCATTAAAGCATGTGTTCCCCAGGGCTCCATCCTAGGACCTTTACTTTTCAATATCTTCACCAATGACTTCTACCCTTATTCAATATGCAGACAATTCAACACTCATTACCATCTCAAACCCTACCTCTCATTTGCACACACATACCCAAGATTCTTTCCGATCCATTGAAAAATGGCTCTCTGAAAACCAGCTCATCTTAAATCCAAAAAACCTAAACTCTGGCTATTCCTACCTCGACCTCTATCACACCATAAATCCACATTTGTTATTACATCCCATGATATAACCACCATTAAAGCAGACTCCCACACTAAACTTTTAAGAACCATTATTGACGAATTAAAATTTAACCTTCACATCCAAAGTATTAAAAAAAGACATCAAAAACTCATTCTATTATATAGAAATAAGTTCCTTACCTTTGACACTAAACTCTCCACGGCTCAAGCACTCCTCCTCCCCTCCCGCCTCTATGCAGCTCCACTCATTACTAGCATTCAGTCTATATTTTTGTCTGAGTTACAACAAACACACCACAAATAGTTTGATTTGCCACTAACTTACCAAACAACTCACACCACTGCCTTGCTCTTAAACTCCAATGGCTAGAATTTTCCCAACAACTCCAATTGACTCAATTTCGAATACTACACTACATTCTATACAAACCTACATTCTGTCCCTCACTCTCCTCATTCGTCTCCTACTAAATTCCCAACTGTTCCCTATGTACATCCACTCAACAACTACCTGTTATCCATAAATCTAACAGAAACACTGCCCAAGCCTGGAATAAACTCCCCTCATACAAAAGAGCCATCTCCCACCCCTTACACTTCAAAAATGAACTCAACGAGTCTTACTTCAAACTAAGTCCTACCACTGTCATGACCCTACATAATTCCTTCCACACCCCTTCTGTTAACAGTACCCTGAACAAGGCTCTTTTGCCCTTGTACTTTATTTACCGTTTTCTCTATGCCTATTTTTCCTACTCCACAAGTGTATATATATATATATATATATATATATATATATATATATATATATATATATATATATATACACACACACACATATATATATATATATATATATATATATATATATATATATATACACACACATATATATATATACACACACACACACACATATATATATCTCCACACACACGCACGCACACACACACACACACACACACACACACACACACACACACACACACACACACACACACACACACACACAATGCCAACTTTATCTTCTTTCTACTAAATCAAACCTCACCTTATTTTCTTGTTTGATGTCTTTACTAACACTGCACTGCAATCAGGATCTGTGGTGGTGCAGCAGTAGCTTTGTTGCCTCACAGCAAGAGGTTCTCCCGTTCGATTCTCAGCTAGTGTGAGGGGAGTGCCTTCTGTGTGGAGTCTGCATGTCCTCCCCACGGGTCGAGTGGCATTCCGAAAGACATGCGTGGATGGGCGTGCCTTCGTTGAAGGCTGGGCATTGAGCTGGCAACTCGGCACTGTGAAAATCTATTGACAATCATTAGTGAACCGGAGTTCCGCTGTGGCGGCCCCTAACCGGGAAAAGCCGAAAGACAACAACAACTAACACTGCAATCAGCTTTTTTTCCCCGACCAATCTTGTTTTAAAAAATAATAAAATAAATAAATAACTAAATAAAAAAAAAAAAAAAAACATCAATAGCAAGTTAAATAAATAAAAAAAATAATAATTCATAGCAAGTTTATGTATCTATTCCATGTAACATCCATTATCATGTATGTTTTTTCCCTACTGTGTTTACAAGTTTCTCTGACTATGTATTATATTATGTTCCCTGCTGCGTTTCTGCTTTATTCTGTTTATACAATAACTATGTATTATTATAACTATGTCTGTGTTGTGGAGCTTTTCTGCTCTGCTCTCCACTGAAAATGGGCTAATTTTTGGCTCAGTTGGTCCAACCCAGTTAACAAATGTCAAATAAATAATGGTGGGATGGAAATAGGCATAGCACTCCACAAATCAGGGACAAATCTCAACAGAATCAGGGACAAGTCCAAAAATAACCTGATATAAGCAGGGACAGCTTTAAAATAGTAGTACTGTGTACATAATAAGAGAATATAAATTAGTATACATCTTCTGGTGATAAAGGAGAACACTGGACCATGCACAAGTTGCTTTTAAGAATGAAGAAACCTGTACTGCTTATGTCACCACCAACACCAATATAACACATGTGAAACATTTTTTAATTCACTTGAAAAGTTAATAATACATCAACATGCAATTTATGAACATTAAGAAGTATGAAACTCTAATACCTAATAAAGACCGACTGTAAACCTCAGTTATTTACCAGCGAACAAGAAATTTCAGGGAGGGACAGGACATAAAAGCAGGAGGCAAAAATCACAGAAGTTAAAAGTTAATAGAGCAGGTTTTGCATCAACACATATATTCTGAACTATGAAGTTCTGTCTGACACTAACCATAACTTTCAGTGGTTTACCTGAAAATCAAACATTTTATTGGGGTCAGGGCAAAATATGAGGCAAGAATAAAGGTTCTGCAAAACTGCATTGCCATAGAAATGTTTTGTGTTAGTGTTTCAAGTGAAGGATCTCTTAGCATCAGCTACTGACTTTTTTTTTAAATTTGTTAACTGGGGTTTTCTCTGATATGGCTTGTCATAAAAATACTTTCTGCGACAAGGTTTAACATATTACAGTAACAGGGAGCAGCTGTCAAACTACGCTAATGCAGTAACATACTAAGCAGTATGCAAACACGCTAATGTGCTCCAGTGTTCTCCATTAGTGCTCATTTTCTGAAGTAAAAAGTCTATAACTCTAATTATTGTCATTATTTATTACATGCAATTCACCATATTTTCTGCACAAGTCACCAGTTTTACAAGGGATTAATAGGGGCACTGTTAAAATCAGAGTCAAAATCAGGAAGAGTTGAGAAGAATGAAAACAGATCTAACAAGTATAATATACCCAGAGAAAGGGATTATAAAATATGTACGTAAATGTGTACTATCACCTTAAACGGAGTGTGCCAGCCTTTTTTTTAGATCCATGTATGGTAAGCTGTTAAGTCATGTGATTCTGTTGTTTACAGTCAGGCAGCACTTTAGCAGAGAGCTCAGGTTTCACTAGCTTGAGGGAGGGTTACTTCCACAGCACTGATGCTAACAGCTTCCTCTGTGTGCTCCTTTAATTATAGTCCCTTGCTAACAGGGAGGTTTCATCACTTTACTGTGAAGTTAGTCAACTAGTGCTTATATGGTTCTGGGTCTACTACATTTCTGTGCTTGTTTTTCTCAGTTTGAAGACTGATGCAGCTATACATGTTTTGTTGTAATGGCTTTGTTTACTGCTTATGGAAATAGATGCAGTTGGTATATTACATTACATGGAATTCTGCAGTTTTTTGTTTACTTTTGTAACTGCATAGTGAAGTGCTTTATGCCATGTGGCCCCTTCCATTTTTTGTTGTCATGGGTCCTACTGCTGAATTTTGTTATAACAGAAAGGACAGAACAATGATAACTGATAATGGAAGAGCAAACTAAAACATGACAGAACTTAATTATAACACTGCTATGTTATAAACACTCAAGAGCTAAGGAAAGAACAGTTGTGTAAACGTTTATTACAGTAGGTGACCCTCTGTTCACTGTTGCCATATTTATAACCTAAGAGATTGCCTGTTAAGGATAGCCAAACGTCCAGCCAGTATACCAAAACCTTTAGTACTTATATGAATTGTACGTCACATATATGCTCCCATGCAAAGCGTAGGGCATAAAGTTGACATACAGACGCATACACTCAGAATTAAAATAGCTCCAGGAGGAAGAGAATGCTCCTAGGATCAAGGAAAAACATGTGCATCCATAAGGAGAAACAGGAGAAGAGCCACTTGGCCAAGAAGGCAAGAAAGAACAGGTTAGAGCAGAAAGGGCAGGAGGGAGGGAGCAAATGCTGCAACAGTGAAGAGAAGAATGTATTATGTCATTCCATATCAATGCTGCAGTATTCATAACCTAAGAGAGAGTACAAAAGCTCAAGAGGATGCATGGGAGGAGGATGGCATGGAACAGCCTTCCAGGAAACCATGCAGGATAGCCCTGGTAAAGGCAGCCCTGGCCCTGGAAATAACATCCAACTTGTAATGTTTAGTGAAAGTATGAGCAGAGGACCAAGTACTGCCTCAAGGATGGAATAAATATCCAGACCCTTGAGAAAAGCACCACAGGAAGCAACAGCTATGGTAGAATGAGCCTTCACCGATAAGGAAAAACATTTACCATGAAAAGAATAACAAAAAGAAATGGTCTTACAAATCATGGAAGAGGTGGCTTGCTTAGACACAGACAAACCCAATGACCTGGGATGTAAGTAAACAAAAAACTGCTCAGATCTGCCAATAACTTTAGTTTTATCCAAATAATGTCAGAGTTGTCTATGCAAATCCAAGGTGTGGAGAATTTTTCCTTCTACACAGTTTGCCAGTCTGATTAAGGGATAACTCATTGACCACTTTGGACATAAAAGAAGGGTTATTACAAAGAGACAACTTGTCTCTGTAGAAAACTAAGAAAGGAGGAACAGCCATGAGAGCCTGAAGTTCACACATTTTCATGGCTGATGTGAGAGCCAGAAGAACAGTCTTCCAAGTAAAATGTGGTAAGGAAGCTGAAGAACCAGGCTCTAACAGAGCCTAAGTCAATTTACAAAGTACAAATCTGAGGTCCTCGGAAGGCAGAATAGCCCTCGTGTGAGGCCTGACATCAGGGCAATTTATAAAGTACAAATCTGAGGTCCTAGGAAGGCAGAATAGCCCTCGTGTGAGGTCTGACATCAGGGGCAACTTAAAAAAAATTGCTTAACCTCAAATCTAGAGGCCAGAAGAAGACTCAAGGGCATACAAGCAGAAAGTGCAGACAGGTGAACTTTAACTGATAAATATGCTAATCTAGCATGGAGTAGATCACACAAATAAGAGGGAACCAGAGAAACCTTCAGATTGGTGCCTCTCTCACCATCAAAATCCCCTGACAGAAAATCTTCTCCATTTAGACAAATATGATTTCCTGGTAGTGGGTTTCCTTGTCCCCTGTAGGACCCAAAGCACATCCTCAGAAACAGGATGCCTAAAAGGGATGAAAACCCTATCAACCACAGAGTCAGTTGAAAAGTGAACAAGTGAGGATGTATAAGAGATCCCTTATCTTGTGTGAGAATATCCATCTGATGAGGTAACTTGTGGTGATTGCCCCAGTCAGGTGAAAAAGAAAGGGGAACCAGTGCTGTCTGTCCAAAGGGGAGTCACTAGCGAGATTCTGGGAGAGTTCTGCCTGATCTTTTGAAAGACTTGTGGCAACAGACAAAAGTAATGGAATGCGTACGGAAACATTCCCTTCCAAGAAAAAGACAGGGTGTCCACTTTCCAAGCTAGATGACTTGGGGCTCTGGAGCAAAATAGAAGTTGTCTGTTCAGAGGGGAGGCAAAGAGATCTATCTAGGGAACACCCAACCGATGGACAATGTTCAGGAACACATCTCTGTGAAGCATCTGTTCGTTAGCTTGTGTGCTCTATCTGCTCAAAGGGTCTCCCACTAGACTGTGCTCCAAGGGATTCTAAACTGCTTGAAGAGTCACTTGATACTGGACAGCTAAATCTCAGACCTGAAGAGCTAGTCTGCAAAGAAGATAGGACCTTGTACTCCCTTGCTTGTTGACATACCACACAGCTGTGGTGCTGTGTGTGAAAATTTTGAAGGGGGCCCAAGATGAGGGGAATGAAAAGCTTAAAGAGTTCAAAGCAGAGAAGTCATCTCCTTTATACTGATGTGGTCCAACTTCTGATGAAGAAGCCAGAGATCCTGAACCTTGAAAATGCCAAAGGAGGACCCTCTCCCATCCCCTGTCTGAGGCATCTGTAAAAAGTTCTTGAGTCAGGACCGGATCTTAGAAATGAAACTCCAAGTTGAGAGAAAGCTGATGAATCCAACACTGAAGCTCAAGCTTGAGGCAGGGAAGGAGCAGTACTAGAAAGTCCAGAGGGTGCCAATGTTGGAGCCACACTGATTTAAGGGGGTACCAGTGAAGTTTTGTTATGTGGATCCCGGCCAAAGGGAGCACTGGAATGGTGGTAGCCATGAACCCGAAGACACTAAGAAATTTCCTGACTGTGACTGATGCCAGAGGAAGAAGAGACAAGAAAAAGGCAGTGAGAGACAGGGCCTTGGGGGCAGCAAAGATGCCAGCATGGGCATGGTCTGAAGTCAACAACAGAAGAAAACATGATCCTGAGAAGGCATCAGAGCTGATTTCTGGAAGTTTATGGTGAACCACCAGACTGTGTAATAGGGAAATAGTAAACTCGAGATCCTGAAGCAGAACATCAGGGGAAGAATCTTGAATAGCAGATTGTCCAGATAGTGAAAGATTCGAATGATTCATCTTGCAAAAGGCAATTACAGGAGTGAGGCATTTGGCGAATACCCTTGGGGCAGTAGAGAAGCCAAACAGCAAAGCAGAGAAATGAAAATGCAAGGAAGAAACAGAGAAACAAATTCCCTGAAAAGGGAATGGATGGAAATATGAAGGTAAGCACCTTTGAGGTCCAGAGAAACCAGGAAGGCGTGGGGTAGAAGAAGGGGAAATAGAATCTGAAGAGACAAAACATTCAAAAGGACGAAATCCTGAGAAAGATGCTGAGCTGGGAAAGATCCAGAATTGATCTCCAAGTGCCCTCCTTTCTTGCAACTAAAACTTTCTGGAATAAAACCCCCTTCTTACCTGGGTAGGAGCCGCAGCTTGAATGGTGCTCTGGACCAAAAGAGAATGTAGCATCTCTGGAAAAAGAGGTTGTTCACAAGGAGGTTGAATGATTCCCAAAAAGGGAGGAAGGAATTTCCAAACCATAAAATACCCCTGGCAGATAATGGACAGAACCGAGGAGCCTGCTGTGATCTTTAAGCAATTTGGAAGAGACCAGGAATGATGGTGGGATAAGAGAACCTGGCTGAGGGAAAGAGGAAACAAATGGTCAAATAAAACCCAGCTTATCCTGAAAAGCAAGTTTCTGAGAAGTAGGAGTGTGAATAAATAGCAGAACGCATACCTTTTCCTTTAGGTGGAGGGCAGGGCTGCCTAGAAACAAAAGAAAATTTGGAGGGATAATTCC
The DNA here is from genome assembly GCF_019279795.1 of Protopterus annectens. Taxonomy (NCBI): domain Eukaryota; kingdom Metazoa; phylum Chordata; order Ceratodontiformes; family Protopteridae; genus Protopterus; species Protopterus annectens. The sequence goes on from NC_056731.1 coordinate 467,171,160, forward strand.
TCTGAAAAGTAGGAATAGGATAAACAAAAATATATTTCAACTCCTGTAAGGCTTTACCCTTATCTTGGAGAGACTTGAAAAATTCAGCAGCACCATTACCAAAATAATTTCTAATACCCAGAAGAGCATCCAACAGTTTGGCCTTAATGTCATCAGGCAGAGCCTGAAGAAGCCAAGAGTAATGTCTCATAACACAACCAAAGATAGAAGGCCTGGAGGAGGCATAAGCTGTACTGTGGCTGCATGTGATGGCGTAGCGAGTAATTTGAGAGTCACAGTCCAACAGGGAAAGGCAGAAGACTTCCCTTCAGAATCAGGAAGGTCAGAAACCACTTTGAAAACCTGAAAAAGGAAGGACAAAATGTACCTGGTCATGAGAGTCTGGTAGTTAATGGCCTGAAAGGATAAAGTAACAGCAGGGTAAACCTTTTTGCCCAGCCTGTCCGTGGCCCTATTATCCTTATCTGAAGGGAGCAACTTGTTAGAAGGTAATAAGTTGGAGGGCTTGTCAGAGGTGACAGACACTACAGAAGGATCAGCTAAAGGGCATTTATAAAAGGAATTTACATTCATCAGGCACCTTGTAAAATCTATCAGGTTTCTTGGGTCAAGGGGGCTGGGAATCAGGGGCCACAGAAGCTGGTGAAAGGGCATCCAGGAGGGCATAGAGAACAGGGGAAACAGCTAATGGCTTAGTAGACTTCGTCTGGAGGAGCTTATAATACCTTTTCTGAATGTCCCAAACTTGAGAACAATCCCACTTAAAACCATCATGCTGGCAACAGTTTCCCCAAAGGGGAATCTTGAGTAATAGAATGCTCTTCCTTTGAACCATAGCCCAAAGGGGAAGGAATATAAGCCAGGGACTCTTCCTCAGAATCCAGATCCTCATCTGAAGAATCTAGTTTCCCTGGGTCTTTTAAGAGGAGTGGAATACCAGGGAACGAGCAGGCACAGACATCCCTTGAGGACGCTTTAAAGCCATTAAAGCATTAAATAACCCCAGAGTAAAATTCTGACATTCACACTGGGGAGCCTTAACAGGGGGAAATGTACTTGGTTCGGTTTCTTTTTCTGCAGGATGCCCGCACAAAACACTCTTGGAGGGTCAGACTCTTGACTACATTCAATAAGCATAGTAGGGATCGCCTCCCTTACTAAAATCTGCAGAACCCACCCAGTCCCTCAGATATAATCAGCTGGGGTTCCCCCTCAACGTCAGGAGCAGACAATTGTAAAGCCTCCGATGATGTGAAAGACATCTGATCCATGCTGGCCTCCGACAAGGTCAAGACAGAGGAATCCAAGGCAACCACCGGACGATCTTCTGGACATTTCTTGCCTCATGAGAGACATCGAGGGAGGGGGGTTGGACAGTAGCCATATCAGACTTTTTCTTGGCAGACGGCTGACTCTTGGGATAGGAAGATTCCTCCATTGCACCCTGAGCCAACAGCTTAAGACACTGGCTTTCAAGATAAACAAAGAGGAGAGAGGACTACAACAGGGTCTTTGGGACAAATGTTCGGCAGACAGAACACTATGTATGGTGGTGGGAAGCACCTAAACAGAAATGTCAATGGTTCTGATGGTCTTAATGGGGAATCTGCCCCCCCCCCCCCATGCTGACATTTTCCCTTTCTGGATAACACGAATCCAACAGCACTAAATAAATAGATAAATAAATAAAGATAAGAAGAAACTGCAATGGGGCACTAATCTGAAATTTGCCTTTGTAACCAGCACAGCAGAAGGGCGTTCAGGCTGGTGGCAAAGAAGTTCTGATTGTATACGTCTATATGTCACCTTTATGCCCTACACCTTGAATGGGGAGTGTGTGTGTGACATAAGACACCTTTAAGTACTAAAGCCTTTGGTATACTGGCCAGACATTGGGCTGTCCTTGGCTGCAGATCCCTTAGGCTAAGATGCTGCCTTAGGTTATGAATACTGCAACAGTGACATGGAAGGACATCTATTGTTTCCCAAAATTTGGCATGTGGGAAATTCATGCTGCTGATGTGCACCAATGAGAAATCAGACATGGCTCTGATATCCATTAATGGTGTTTTACAGAGATTTATAAATGGTCATCTTTAATATCAGTTGGAGTGCATGGATACCACCCAACCATAATGTTAACAAGATTATGCCTGGATGTTTACACAGCCTTAATATCACATGCTACAAAATCTGAATTCTTCTCAGTCTGTCTCAGCACACATGCACACACTACTTTTTCTTCCCCTTTCTTCTTTATGCAGCCAACACAGCATTACAAGTAAGAAAATATCATATCTCTCAACTGTCACCAATTTTGGCTCAAATTTTAGCTCTGACCCTCTTAATCCTTCTTAAAACTTGTGACTTTTGGAGAAAAGGTGGTAAATTACATGTAATAAGTAAATAATGATAGTAACTACAGGTATAGATTTATTTAATTTCAGAAAATATACAGTAATTCACATTTTCTTATTCTGGCAGTGTTTCAAGTTAACAGTACTAATATTTTAAAAGTGACCCTGATTGTCCTTAATTCTTTCTAGATTTGTTTTCGATTCTGTCGAGAGCTATGTCTAAGCTTCACCATTTAGGTCCTAATAGTACTATCACTGAGAATTCATTGGAGGGAGAACATATTCCTTCATTATAGCTTTAGTAAATAGCATGCCAAATTCATTTGTTTTATAATCCATAATCATAAGTGAACTGAAACAACCAATACCAAACATAACACATAATACTATTGAAAAATTAAATAATTTTCCAAAATAATTGTGAAATACCCAGCAGAAAAACAATCAGTAAAGAACAATAATGTATGGCCAATACCACCTATATTCCATGTGGGGGCTATGCCACCTATGCCACCAACACTGGTACTTTAATATTCCCATTTGTGGAGTACCCCACCAATGGACAATACCCAGAAAGAGGTCTCTTTAGCACCCATTCAGGAGGGGCTGCTCTGGATCTGCTCAGAAATTCTGCTACTGTGTTTCTCCCTAAGAGTATGTACAGACACTGGAGAAAGATTTTATGTTGAATGGGCATCTCCCATGCTATATAACCAAAACTGCAGAGATAAGATCTGATGCATTCATACTTTTGATATACCACATAACTATGTTGTTGTCTAAGAAGATCCAAAGAGGACCCAGAATCCAGAGGTATTGTAAAGAAAGAAGAGCTAAAATAAGAGCCTTCAACTTCTTTATGTTGATATGGTACTTTCTTTTTGACACCATACCCCCTTGACTTTTGATGACCATGGAATTAGCACCCCATGCCAGACCAGAGACATTTGTGAACAGATCTGGCAAGAGGATGAAACCAGGAAAGGAACTCCTGGATTGAGTGAAATCTGGTTTGAGCCACCATAAAAAGTTTCTTATTGATGAAGGGCAAAAGAAGAATTTGAAAGGTTACTGGATGGCAATGCTGAATCATAGACTTCAGATGCCACTGAAACTTCCTCATATGGAGTCTGGCATAGTGAATCTTGGTAATCATTGATGCCCTGTAACCAGGCACTCAGGGAACCTCTCTCTTGCAGAGGTCACATCCAAGGGAAGAAGGTTCTGAAAGTAATCTACCACGGAAAAAAAAAAAAAAGAAAAACGGTCATTGAGAATATGTTAATTCTGCATTCTAGTAAAACCTGATCCTGGCATGGAATTAAGAAGGCTTAAAGTTCAGGTTAAACCCCTTTACTGACAAGACGATCAATAATAAATTGCAAATGAGTCAGAAGTTGTGCTTGCGGTAATATCCTGAATGAGGAGATCATCCAGATAAGGAGATATTCGAATTGCACAAAATATTTGAATTGTTCAAAGTCTGCAGAAGGCAATGACAGGAGCTAAGCATTTTGTGAATATCTTTGAGGAAGTAGCAAGACCAGAGGGCAAAGCAGAACAATGAGAGTTATATGAAGAAACACAAAAATCATAAGAATTTGTTGTACATGAAGACAGGCAGTATACAACGCTGCCAAGAAAGCTTGTGGAAGAACTGCTGGAAGTTAGGACTGCAGTCAACATCTTGAAATTTGATATCTTGAGAAAGGTGTTGAGTAAAGAAAGTACTAAACTAGTCTTCAAGTGCCCTCCCTTCTGGGAACCAGAAACATTCTTGAGTAAAAACATGTTTTCTCCCAAGTGTGGAGGGACCAAGGTGATTCTCCCCTGTGAGAGAATTTATGAAGAAGAGGGAGAATGAAATGAATCTAACTTATGGAGGCTGAGGAAACTGTGAGATATGCGGGAAAACCTTCAAAGACATTTACAATGCCATTAAACGACAGGTAATAACTTTCGACAAATGGGTGCTAATTGACAATCTGGCAGAGAAAGGGAAAGTTTCTGAGATCAAACAACCTGATAAAAGCTGAGGTGGGGTGGGATGGAAATAACAGGTAGTCATAAAAAAGATGATTTGCCTGGAAAGGAAGGTTTTGAACTTCTGGAACTCGGTTGAGACTTTTCATGAAACTGTCTTCTTGGTGTTCTCTTACCCTTCTGAGAAGGCTTTAGATCCTTACAAAAAAGGACCAGCCTTGAAAATATAATTTCTCTGAAATTTACGAACAGGAAAAAGAAAAAGATTTGTTTAAGATCCTGCAAAATGTTACCCTAGCAGAGCCAAAAAGATGCTGCAGATCTATCCCACCAACAAGTTCTATTAATGTCGCAGACCAGGTTAAGACCTTGCAGATGGGTTGCACAAGTGGAGTTTGTCTTATGGACATGCAGCAACACATCAAGGCTGGGTCTGAAATGGCCTTGTATGCTAGACACAGGTCACCTCTGAGCAGTCTGTATGAGACTGAGTAGAGGGACAGGGCTTTTAGCCTATCTGTATAGGATAGGTGTTTGAGACCCTGGATTTTCCTGGTCAGGAACCTCTGTGGTCTCTCCAACTGCTGCATGTTTTTGGCAAGGTACATGCCGAAGGGGGCACTGTACTCGATAATGGGTCTGATAAGAGAGGAGTACAGGGATGTTACGACCTCCTTGTTCCTGGATGAAATAGGCTTATTTATGACGTGGGCCATGTAGAAAGCCTTAGTTGTATAGAAAGTTATTTAGTGTTGGACAAGCATATGGATTTTGAATACTTTAATAGGTGGTAAGAACTGCATATCTGTTAGTTGATGGGGTAGTTCTAACCAATTTAGGCTTTTTAGTGTACTGGGTTCTGAAAGAGTATTTGCTGCAGATTTAGCAACTTTGTTACATCATTGTTCAAGTTTTGATTTTTGTGATGCATGAAGGTCAGTAAGGATGGGGGTGCCATAAAGAAGTGCGGGGCGAGTTATGCAAGTTTGTGTATGCAGGTCAAATCTAAGATTACTATCCACAATCACCCCTAATACTTTGCCATGAGAAGTAACTTCAATGGTTGTATTACCAAGAGAGAGGACTTTATATTTTGTTTTTTCATGAAAAAGGGATGGGGGGGACAGTAGTTTGTATTTATAGGGTTGAGCATGAGTTGTGAGATACAAAGCTGTGTTTCAGTGGCTGCTAAAGCTTTGAGTAATTTTTTGGAAGTGTGCCATGTTGTCAGATGTACAAATGAGTGTGGAGTCATCTCAGTACTGTATTAGGGAGGCCTGTTGTGTGGATGTGTGGAGGGTGTTGGTGAGAATGTTAAAGAGGAGGAGACCAAGGATAGATCCTTGTGGTACACTAGTGGTGACTGTGAGGTATGGAGAAAGGACGGAGTGCCATTTTTACTGACTGACAACCTACTGGGCAGGTAACTTTTGAGCCATAGAAGGGTGGGCTGGTACAGACCTAATGAGGGCATCGGAAGTAGAAGTTTGCTATGACAAACTGTGTTGAAGGCTTTAGACACATCTAGAAAGAAGGAGGAGACTAGTTTGCAGTTATCTCTAGACTTACTGACAGCATCTATATAGGTTAAAAGTGCAGTGTTAGTACTATGGAAAGGACAGAAGCCATGTTGTGTGGAGAATAAGTGTTCTTCCTGCAAGAGAGAGTTTAGCAATTGTTAAATACATTTTTCAAGGAGATGGGGATACGATTGCTATAAGTTTAAAAGTCAGTAATTTCTGCTGAATTTCCTCCTTTGTGCAGAGGGGGAAATGTAACTTTTCCAGAGAGAGGGAACGTGGGATTCCTGGACTGATCTATTTATAATGATTAAGAAAGGGTAGGAAATGCTACTGGTTGCTATTTTAAGGTACTTGCTTGGAAGGGCATCAGCTGAAGTACAGCATGGTTTGAGTTTAAGAGTAGTTTTATACAGGATGTAGGCATAAGTTTGAAGGTGAAAGTGGACATGGTGATAAGTGGCTGTTGAGCAGGGTTAGGATTAGATGTTGGGGAATCCTTGGTTAGAGATGCTATACTATCTATCAAATAGGAGTTTGATTGTATTGCTGTTCCAAGTGATGAGTTGTTGGGAAAAGAGTTAGGGATGAATTTATGGACACGCTGCAGGATTTCTTTAATGGTGCCCCAGAGTTTTTAGGGTTGTGTTTACTACTATTCTGAATAGTTACTACAGTACAGATTTTTGTCTTCATTAATTTGCATTTTATTACGATTGTGAAGCATTCTGTTTAAGATATTGCTGTGTTTTATATTTTTGCCATTCTATGTTTTTTCTCTAGCTTGCAATTAGAATTTTACTCCTTTGGTTAGCCAAATTGCATTATCTGTTTTTGGTGTCTTCCTTATAGGAAGTGCAAAACTATTTAGGATATTCAAGAAAGTTGTATTGAATTAATTTACAGTACCATCTAAAGACATAATTTTTAGGAAGTTCCAGTTAATAGAAGATAGGGTAGTAATGAATGTTGCTGGGTTAAACTTGGAAAGGTTGAGTGTTGTTTTATAAACATGCTGTTTAAGTGGATGTTTGAGATGTCTGGTTGTATAGATTGGGAGATAATCACGGAAAATCTCAGACATTGTATATGTGGTGGTGTACTTGCTAGAGTCTGATACTAGGATCCAGTCTAATAGGGATTTTCATGTTTTGCTATAACATGTGGGGCTAGTAATTAGTTGTGCAAAATCAAATAAGTTCATACTAGATGTAAGGGAGTTTATGCCCAAAGAACTGACATTCACATTATCTAATAGTATATTTCTTGCAGAATTGTTATGGAAATCCACTGTAGGATATTTTCCAGTACAGCTGTATTGTCACTAGGACAGATGCAAAGAACAGTAATACACATTTGTTTATAATTGTTTAATTTTAGAAAAGTAATAAGAAGGTCTGCTGAATTGAATTTTGGTACTGGTTTATTGTAATACCACCACCTTTCCTCTTTACATGGTCATTACAAATAATATAGCCAGGAGGTATAATTTTGGAGTTGTTTAGGCCAAGTGTCAATTACAGTAGAAACATCAGGCTTATGTTGGGTAAACCAGGGATGTAGTTCAGCAATTTTATTTATTATGCTTCTAACATTTATGGCAGTAAAATTTAGATTACTGGGGTTGGGTGTTGTCTATTGCTGGGTTAGAATAGTGTGTGGAAGGGAATTGTCTTTATCTTCACGGTAATAGGTGGGGCCAGGATTAGGGTGAATGTCTCATCCCAGAATATTTTTAGCATACTGGGGAATTATTGACACTTGTTTTTACAGAGTATTTTTCCACTTAATTTTGCTGTGGTTGGAGATGAAATGGAGTTAAATCAGTCTATATTTAGAGTAAAGGTGAGAGTGCCATTAAATAGGTTTGGTGCGATGTGTGGAGAATGTAGAGAATAAGTACAAATAGGTGGCTGGGGCAGAGTTGGAGAGATGTTGAAAGCTATTACAGAGTCTGAGTATGATGAGAGATGGCCCAGTAACGGCAGAAAAATACAGGGTAAGCCGAGGAGTAGCATGATTAAGTAAAGGGATCTGTATGCTATAGTTGATAGGTAGTGGGGAAGTAGTGATCAAGAAGGAAAAAAGTTACAAGGCAGAAGGATACTTAGTGGTGATGGTGGAGTCTAAAAGATGGTTGAGGGTAGGTAGGAAAAATATTTTCTATGAAGACAGAGTTAAGTAGTTCTAGTATCCTCTCTGGAATATAAGAAATACATGGGTTTAAAAAAGCTACAGTATGAAAATGTAGTTAAAACAGGAAGAATCAAGTATTTATTTGGCAATGTAGAACAGATAGGTGCTGTTAGAAATAGTGCAAAGCAGTATGGGAGGGAGAAAGGTAGATGGGAATGGTGATGAAATTAGATGTGAATCTGGGAATTTTGTAAAGGCAGTGTTTGTATGAAAGCAGTAAGGTCGTTTTGGAGAGTTAGGAATAAGAATTACAAGAGAAATGTATATGTAAAAAAGTTTAATTGTAGACTAACAGAGGGTGGGTGCAAATTGGAGTAGGGTAGGGGAACGATGTGAAGCATAGCACAGTGGGGTTCCACCCTCGGGTCAAATTACAATAAAAAAGTAACCAGTTTACAGCCAGTACAAAGCAGCAGAGAGGTACAAAGCAGAACAGTTTTCTTTCATTTAAGGAATGCAGAAACCTGGCAGCTAGGGAGACACAGGAATTTAGCATTTGTGAGGGAAAAGCTGAAGTTGTATGTAGACAAAATATACAAAAAGGTTATCATGGCTATAATTTTCCCGAGTAACTTGATTTTAGTTGCAGAACAAAACACTTGAGCCATGTACTCTCAAGATAGTTTATCTAGGTTGCTCGGTGCAACAGCTGGTGTAAGTGTTAGGAAAACAAAGCCTTCTTTACACTGCAAGCTACACGATGAAGAAAACACTACTACATAAAATGGTGCTTTCAAAACAAGGCATTTCACAAATGTTGCTGTTGCTCTGTTTTTATTTCTTATGTTATGCACATGCATGGTGTATGCCATATCTTTACAGTCTCAATTTCTCATTTTGGCTCACTACACCAGAGAACAGTGGTCTCTACTGGCATAAAGTGTTCATACCTTGCATGTCTTTAAATACAAGAGCCATACTACGCTCAAAGACAAAAAAGGCACATTAGTAGAGAAATGAATACCAGAGAGATCACAAATAATGTATCACCATTAAAAATGTGTACAACTGATCTTTTTACCTTAAAATTCTTTACTGTTAGACAATTAACTGGTAATTGTATACATAGCAAACTATGACAGAGTGCTATGGTTGTGACACGGATACCAAAAAATTCACCTCGAGAGCAAAGATCAAAGGTGAATCTTGGCATCCATATTGAGAACACATAACCGATTATGGTAAGACCCGATCATAATTCTTTGCAGTGTATGGAGTTTTATCTATGCTATCAGTTACAGAAAAAAGCCTAAGTGTTTTACTGGCTTTGAAAACTAGTAAAGCACTATTCAGTGATGCCACACAGACAGCAAGTAAATATAACTGCAGGAAAAAGTCAAAAGCAGTTTTTAAATGCTGCCCTAATTTAAATAAGTTACTTACAGACTGATGTCTGCAAATGTCTGTGGAAGTGCAGGGAAATATTCAGGGACAGTTGAGAGTGAAGGAATGCCCCTTCCCTCATACCAGACCATAACAGTGCTTAGGGTTTGTATAACAATTGATGCACATCTGATATTGTCGGGTCTCACACTACAGAGTGGCATCACAGGTTTATCTTTTTCCAGTTTTGGAGCACAAGCATGGCACTTCGTGCACTACTTAAAAATAATAAAAATGGAAATAAGTTAGGAACACTGGGGCAGAAGTACTCTGCATTTCCTACATATACAGATACTATATAATGCAAAATAAGAACACAGCTCTTTTTCCCCACAATCATCTGCACTTCCTCTAATGTCCAGCTATAGTGTGGGTCTGTGTGTGTGAGACAGACCATGTCTGTGTCTGTTAGTGAGTGTTTTCATTTTCAGTTTCCTATTCTGAACAAAAACCTTTCAACTGCAAAGTGCAAGATTTGTAGGGTGTCGCTCTAAAATAAAACTAAATATTACATGCTCAGAGCAGTAGCTTAGATTTCACATGCTTAGTTCTGCAGTCAAATGAGTATTCAGCAGCATAAAGTACAGTTGTGTAAATGAACTTACCATAACAGCAGAAGTTCAAATGATCACTGCTGCAGCAGCCACAGCTATATGGGTTATATCCTGCATAGCATACAACAGCTGACCAGCTTCCAAAGCTTCAGGGCACAGTCCACATGCCCAAACCAATAATCAGCTCTAGATGAGTTAACTTAACTAAAAGTCAGGTTTGGGTGCCAAGCCCTTCAGAGCTTTCATATCATCTGAGATAGGGTGGTTATGCCCTGAGAGAATAATGTTAGGGAAAGAAAAAAACAAGAGATATATGCTCACACTCTGACATACAGAAAGACATAAAAACAAGGGGGTGGTGGAAGGGAGTGGCTACTGCAGCTGTGATCATTTGAACATCTGCTGTTATGGTAAGTTTACTTGCACAACTGTACTATGCTCATCAAATTGATCACTGTGGCAGACGCCTTAACTGCAGGTTTTAGACTACTATAGCTTAAAATAACTGGGAGGTAGAAGAAAAGGTCCAGGAGCCCCTAGATAATGGTCCTAGCAAAACCTGTCCTAGGCCTGGAAAAGGAGTCTAGTTTATACTACTTTTGTAAATGTATGCATGGAAGACCAAGTTGCTGCCTCTAGAATACTTCAAGTCAAATGCTTCCAAACAGCCACTGATGGTCAAGACCCAGGCAGAATGAGCATTTACCCTGTCCAGACTACTTCTGTTGTGGTGGAAATAGCAAAAGGCAACAGCCTGAGACAACAATTTGGAAATGGTCTGTTTTGACACAGGTTGTCTTGTCTTATCTTTGCAAGAAATTAACAACTGATCACATGTCCTGAAAGATTTTGTGTCAGGATAGTACCTCCACTCTCTGTGGATATCCAGGGTATGAAGTATCCTTTCTCCCTTATTTTTAGATTCTGGAAAGAAACCAGGGAGATGGATAAGACTGGCTTAAGGTAAACTCAGATTCCACTTTAGGTACAAAAGAAGGATTAGTTGTAAAAGAAACCATATCTCTGTAGAAGTGGAGATAAGCTTGACCCACCACAAGATCATGCAACTCAAGGTACTCATCTGTCAGAGCAAATAAAAAAAACTGTTTTCCGTGTTAAGAACCTCAAGACAGCCGCATTAGCTGTTTTAAGTGGTTAGTATTAGCTTTTATGACTCAAAGTTAAGATCCCAATGATGTACCACAAGATTTCTGGGAGGCCTCTTACGTAGAACCCCTTTTAAAAACATTTTTGACACCAGTCTGTACTGAATGAGTATGGGCGGACATGCTGAAATGGCTAAGAGATGAATGTTGATAGAGGAGGAAGACAGACCACCATAGGATTGTAATTCACACAAATGTTGTAAAACCAGAGAACCCCTGAATGGGTGCTGGTTATGTTGTTGGCACCAACTAGAACTTTTCCATTTGCTAATATAGGATTTTCTAGTAGCAAGCCTTCTCTCCTTCATTAGCACCTGCTACACATCCTCAGAAAATAAATACCTTAAAGACATTAAGATGTCTTAATTAAGGCAGTCAACTGCAGTTTTTTGAGAAAGTGTCTCATAATTGCCCTTGGCCAATTCCAAGGGAGAACCACTGCTGTCTGAGTGAGAAGGGAGTCACCACAATGATCTTAGCAGATTCAGTCCGAATCTTCAGAAGTACCCTGGACATTAAATGGAAAGGGAGGAAAAGCATACAGGAACATTCCTGTCCATGGAAAAGAAAAGGCATTATTTTCCAGGCCTTCTTGCACAGAGTCCTGGAACAGAATTTTGCCAGTTGGTTGTTTAGAGAGGAGTAAAAAGGTCTACCTGAGCTGCTCCCCGCAGATGGATCAATTCCTGGAAGATCTCCAATTCAGATTCCATTCACAAGGGTCTACCTTGGTCCTACTGAGCTCGTCTGCCATGCAGTTTTGCTCTGATGGAATGTAAGATGTCTGTAGAGTATGACTGTTCTGTAAAGCTATATCCCATGCCAATGTGGCTAGTCTGCATAACGACTTGAAGAGGTCCTGGGGACCACCAATGATTCCAAAGAATCAAGTGTCTTTCTAAGTGCTAACATTTATGTGTGTGTGTGTGTGTGTCTTGGTTTGTCTTTTTTGTCCCAAAGACTCTGTACTTCTATTCCACTGACAGTGCTCCTCAAGCAAAGCCCGAGACACCTGCTGTGACTGACTGTTTTGGAGCAGATGATAATGAGAAACCTGGATTCTGTGAAATTTGATGGCGGCACTACATGATCTCTCTTTTTACAAACCCCAAGACTGAAATTTGAAAAGACAATGGATGTTGATACTGGGACCAAAGACACTTGAGATACCATTATATCTTTCTCATGTGGAGTCTTGCAAGCAGCATTATAAGTATTACATGGAAGCCACGAGACCCAAAATCCTGAGGTATTCTCGACTAAGACAACTTGAGTTGAAAACCCCTGGAATATATATAAATATAGATCTATTTTTTCCTGTGGAAGAAAAGCTCTTTGCACTGAGCTGTCTAGCAGGCACCTCAGAAGCACAAACCTGCACAAGGAGTCAGAAAGAATTTTGAATGTTCTCTGCAAAACCCAGCCTGGGAAGGAGACCAATTACATGAGAGAGAGAGATTCCTGACACAAAAAAAAGTCCAAAAAGATGAGCAAAATCATCTAAATATGGAAAACTGTGGATACCCTCCAGCTTGCAATCAGCTACTACTGGAACTAGAAAATGTGTTAACACTTTTGGAGCAGTAGATAGCCCAAAGGGTAAGGCAGAGAACTAATGCTGTGATCTAGACATACAGAACCTTAATAAACAACCAAAATCTGGATGAATAGGAATTCAATGATATGCATCTTTTAAATCTAAAGTTACTAAAAAAAACTCATTGAGGAAGAAGAGGTAAACAGGTTTTGAAGTGACAGCATTTTGAACTTGGTGCACTATCACAAACTGTTTTAGAAAGGAAAGACGCAAAAATGGTCTCCAGGAATTTTCATTATTTGTCAAAAGAAACATTCTTGTAAAAAAATGTCCTTATTTGGGAAAGAGGAACCTCCATGAACCAGCATGCAGTTTAAAACAGGAAGAAATATAGGAATCAGTTGCTTACCAGGTGCCAGGGCTCACAGATCACATATGCACTCAAATATTTAAACAGCAAGTACCATTATGACTCTATCATGGTACATGTGGGTGTAAATGGCTTGAACTGAACTTCCCTGGACCATATGAAGAGAGACATGACTGAGCTCTAGGACTGTGTGTCTCAGGAGTATAGCCTAGTATTAAGAAGCATTTTTCCTTCTCCATGGATACCACCTCAATAGGAGTAAAAAATAAACTTCAATAATTGGCTTAGCTTATGGTGTCATTCACAAGAGGTACAATATCTGTCATCTTTGGAGGATATGATCAATTGTGTTGCTTTGTCAGAGATGGTCTATACCTGTCCCCACTAGGCTTTCACATACTGGCCAAAACACTGTCTATGTCACAGTGTCTTTTAACACAATACCAGCTGGATCAAATGACCCACTAAACAAAACAAAGGCACTACTGCTCAGTGCTAGGAGCCAAAACAAAAAAAAATTCCAAATGCTGCAAGCCTTAATCACACTTGAAGGTACTGACATCTGTGTAGTGATTGAGATGTGCTTTAAATCACTGGAGAGCACTCTCACAGTGTAAGGATACAATGCCTCCCCACACATTTAAACCAGCAACTACACAGGAAGTGATGAAAGGTGAAGATAGAGGCATCTTAGTTTTTATCCAGGAGACACTTTCATCAAGGCTGGCTAAACAGGACGGTGCCCTTGAGTTTCTTCATGTCAGACTCACGATCAGCAAAAGTTCCATACCACAGCCACAGAATTCCATCCATGATCCAGGAATGCCATGTCACCTATTCCAGTGAGCTAGAGTTGTTTTGCATTAAGCCAAACACCATCTTCCTGGGGTACTTCAACCACCCAACTCTAGTATGCAAGCTCAGAGATTCCTCAACTTCATCAATACAAACAACCTGGAACACTCAGAGTACCCACTGGGGTAACGGCATCCTTCACCTTGCACTCACTAATATGGATGATCTATGCTCCATCCCCAGTGCAACATAGTCACTCATCAGGTCCATCTGCCAAGCTATCCTCCAAAATTAAAATTAAAATCTAAAACCTCCCCACCACGGATATTATTAAAACTTCTCCAAGGCAAAATTCCTGTTTCTAAGGGATATAGTGGCAAGTTTCAAACCCATCTAAACACAAAATGGTCTGCCAGTTATGCAGAAACGTAAACCACTAACCAAAACCAACATGTACACAACTACAAATGAAGCATCTGTACCCAGTAGAAGCTAGTACAATGCAAACCCAAAAAAAATCCTACGTGGTGAAACTACAGCATCAATAAGCTTTATAACTGAAGGAAAACCTTATTAACAAAAATAGGAAGAGCAACACTCGGCAAGATAGGAATTGTATTATTAAATTAAATAATTAACTTAAGAATTATATTAAAAAACTGCAAAGGCCAAATCTGTGCAAAAAATAGCCACCTAGGCGAAGGACAACCATAAGGCCTTTTTCAGCTACATCTGCATCCGCAAAGACAATACACAGCAGTGTGCGGAGCTGAGGACATAGGCACATTTACTGTGTGACAAATTTAGCTTAACTCATTACATCCGAGTGACACCTCCAGGTGCATCTGCAGTTAACTCCTACTGATGCTTGTAGGCGTCAGATATTGCCTGTTCATATTTGCATCAATAATTCCAAAACCACGCTATGTACAAGGTTTTAAAAGATTTCATCTTAAAGCTTACATAATGGCAAACTCAACTGCAAGTAAATAGATATTAATTGTTGTTTTTATGATATTAATTTATATACATGTAATTTTCAAATTTTTCTAAATACCTGAACAACCAAGTAACTCGGACAGAAATCCTTTGCCTCATATGAAATCTCTCAGCTAGATGAATACAATTTTGTTAACAGTATGTGTGTAACCCGAGTGGTTGGTGAGATATTGTTATGTTGCTTACAAAATATTATAAATGTAATAGTTACTGTGTTTACTGTGATTTATAAAGTTCAGTTTAAGACCTAGAACCTAAGAAATACTACCATTATAAAAATAGTTTGTGCTGAAGTGTTTGCCATTTATACTTCTTTCATAGCCCTTGTGGTTTCAGAGATATGAACATTTGTTTGAAATGTGAGAACATAATTTAATTCTGTCAAAAGGCTTAGGCTCCACACATTGAAAGTTACAGTACAAACTTCTTGAGCTCCATTGGAGTGACTGAGTTAAACCCCAACACCACCACACCCTGGTAATTCTACAAGAAATACTAGAAAACTATACAACAACCTATAAATCAAGAGGACCCAATGCTTGAGGTGCTCCCCAAGGCCAAAAAACACAGCATCTATGGTCCCTGAAAACATCCCAAGATGCTTCCTGAATAACATTAAACAATAAATTTCTATGCTCCTAACACTGCCTGACAAATTCAGCTTAAACTTCAACCCCCCCCCCCCAGATGCACAAATGATCTGGCAAAGAAAATGAAACTGTGCATTTATAGGTTCATAGGTAGGTACTAGGCTATTGACCCTAGGGCCTATACAAGCCTAGCCAAAAATGTACCCTGGCTTTTGCCACCCAAGAAAATTATTTTCCTGTGCCCCTGTCAAGCAGAACCCAAGAAAATAATTTTCCTGTGCCCCTGTCAAGCAGAACCACAGAAGTGATCCCCAGGGTGATAAGGCATAAAACACATTATTAATCAAACGAGTAGCACAAAACATATTATTAATCAAACAAAAGACACAAAGCACATTATTAATTAAAAAAATGTTTGAAACCATGATATTTGATAAAACTAGCAGAGATATTCGTATGGGGCTCAGAATTACCTTTGGTTTGCATAATGAGCATGTTTGAAGTAAAACGGGCACAAGAAAATTATAATGAGCATAAGAGATTAAAAGGGCATAACAAGTACAATAAAAAGGCAAAATTAAGCTTAAAAAGCAAGGAGACCCCATGTTGTTTAGTAAAAGACCCTGTTTGGGTACAAACTACCATCTCGCATTGACCAAAGCCATTCAAAGCGGAGAGTTGTTCGAAGCATCTCAAAGTGTGAAAACTGTTTGCAGAGTGAGTGCTTTATTACGGTGCAATTATTTCAGAGTTTGCTGTGTGCAAAGTACAGTCAAAGTACAGCCATTTCGAAAAATTTTCTTGCGCTGTGTACATTTATTCAAAGAAAGCCACCTTTACAAAGTGCTTCTTGCATGCTATAGAGTTATTTTGCAAAGTACAGCCATTTTGAAAGGTTCTTGTGCTGTCTACAGTTTATTTGCAAAGTGCATTAATCTCGAAGTGTTTCTTACTCTGAGCTTCTTCTGATGTGTTCATAGGTGGGTACTGGGCTATCGGCCCTAGGGCCTATACAAGCCTAGCCAAAAAGGTACCCTGGCTTTTGCCACCCAAGAAAATTATTTTCCTGTGCCCCTGTCGAGCAGAGCCACAGAGGTGAATTTCCTATTTCCCATCCAATCATCAAGATGAGTACTAATGAGGAGCTTTGTTTGATATAGATAGGTAGCTTGTTCCAGAGTATGGGAAGTCTCTGGGACAGGAATCTATCCCTCCAGCATGCTCTATTTATTGTGGTGACAAGGATTAGGTACCTAGGGCATGTAGCTCGGAGGGATTAGGATTTCATGTCCAACAGCTCTGGGTTTGACATAGCTTTGTACGTTAGGCAGAGATCGCCTCTGAGTAGGCGATATGTGACGGAGTAAAGCTGGAGTTTTTTGAGACGGTCTGCGTAAGGAATCTGTTTGAGGCCAGTAATCCTCTTTGTGAGGTATTTCTGCAGCCTTTCCAGTTGTTGTAGATGTCTTGTGAGATACATACCAAAAGGGGCATTGTACTCTATAATGGGTCTAATGAGTGATGAGTAGAGGGGAACAATGACCTCTTTTTTCCTGGATGAGAAACCTTTTGTGATGAGGTGTGCACCATATATGGATTTCCTGACTACTGTGGCAATGTGATTATCAAAGGAGAGACTGCTGTTCACCTGTGTCCCAAGGTCTCATCACACTTTTGGTGTCAAGTAGACTACCACCTATGTGGTAGCTCATGGGTACAGAGTTTTTACCAAAGGGGATGACAATGCACTTTTTGGCATCGAGCTTGAGGCTATGGCTTTGACACCAGGCATCTGTCTCAGTGAGGCCCTTTTGTAGGATGTCCACATCATTAGGAGTTTCACTTATGGCTCCTAGTTTGCAGTCATCTGCGAACTTCGGTACCCAAAGACCTTCTGTGTTAGCCTGTACTTCAGAGAAGTGGATACCAAACAGGAGAGGACCCAGGACTGAACCCTGTGGTACTCCACTTGTCACTGGTCTGAAGTCGGATTTGGAGTCTGCTACTTTCACAGTGTGGGTTCTGTCAGTGAGCCACTTGGCAACCCATCTTATGATATGGGGATGTATACCTAGTTTAGTGAGTTTATCTACAACTCCAGAGTGAGGGATGGTGTCAAAAGCCTTGGCGAGATCTAGATAGGCTGTGTGAACCACCTTACCCTCGTCTATGGCTTTGGTGACTGCTTCCAAGAAGTCATTCAGGTTTAGGAGACATGATCTGCCTTTTACAAACCCGAACTGGGTGGGGTCCAGAGTTTGGAGATTACCAGTGTCTTTTTTATAAGTTCCATGATGATACCTTCCATGGCCTTGGGATGTTGTCAGGTCCCATGGATGCTGTGTTCTTGGCTTTGGAGAGTGTGGTTTTTATCTGTGCAGCCGTGATTACAGGAATTTTGCATTCTTCCGGTATAGAGATGGGCCCTTTAGGGGGTGGGGGGGTTAAAGCACTGAATCTATCTGCCAGGATGTTGGCAGTATCAATTGTTTCTGTATATTTAGTGCCATTGTGCTGTAACTCAGAGCAGATCTGAGTGTTGCCATTGAGATTCCTGACATAGCTATAGAATGCTTTGTAGTTGTCTTTAGAATCAGTGGCGATTTTGTTTTCAAAACTAGCTTTGGAGGATTTTATGAGGGATCGCAGCTACTTACTGAGGCTGACCAGAAAGTTCTTCCACTCATGGGATTTTACTTTTTTGCAACAGTTTCTTTCTTCTGTTGTAGAGTTTGTTTATGGCAGGGGACCACCAGATTAGCTTTCTTTTTTTGGAGGATAGCATCTTGGTTCTGTTAGGGAATAGCATGATCCATGCACTTGTGTAAGTGCTTATAAAGTGCATTTGTGTAGGATTCAACAGTTGTACCTTTATTGTCTGTCGGCATGGGTGTTGTGAAGTTTGCCACTTCTGTCTTAAGAAGCGTGAAGTTGGCTTTGGAGAATTTATTTACGGTGGTTTCCCTAATAGGGGCTGGGGGCGGGATGTGGATGTCTAGGCTGATTAGCTTGTGATCGGATCTGACCAACGAGGAATTGACCTCTGGTGTGGAACACCGGTCGCCCATGTTGGTAATGACCAGGTCTAGGATATTGCTGCCCCTGGTGGGGGGTGTGGATAAGTTGATCCAAGGCACTGGAATTTATGAATTCCAGAAAACGTTGAGTAAAAGAGTTGGTACATGAGTAGTTTTCCCAGTTAATGGTGGGGTAGTTGAAAGTGCCCATTATTAGGGTGTTGGGTTGTACCCTACTATTTTCCAGTCCATCAAGAAATGAGGAGTGGGAATCCTTGGGCATGGTTTGGGATCTGTAGCAGGTTACAATTTGGATTGCGGTCTTGTCCAGTGTTAGTTGCACTTGGATAATCTCGGATGCATTATGCTGAGCAACTAGCCTGGAGGTGTAGATATCCTTAATGAATATGGACACGCCTCCACCTTTAGTGTTTCAGTTCAGGTTAGATAGTTGAAAGGTGTGGTATGAATTATAGCCTGGTAATGCAGGGGTGCTCTCTGGAGCCTTGAACCAGATCTCGTCACTGCGCAGATGTCGATGTTCTCCATTTTAAGGAGTGCCTCAAGTGAAAGTATTTTGAGGTTTAGACTTCTAGCATTGAGTACCATTACCCTCAGATTTTGCTTGCTTGTACCTGTTACAGTGGTGAATTTGTCATTTGAACCTTGCCTAAAAAAAGGCACTATAGGGGTGGCAAGAGCCTTAGCCAGTATTCGGAATCCCAAGGGCGACAGGTGCAGGCCATCTCTGTACAGTTTATTCTCAAAGTACAGTTATTTCAAAGTATTTCTGACACTGATAAGGAGTGGTTTCACAAAGTACAGTGATTTCAAAGTGTTCTTGTGCTACGGAGATTTATTTGGCAAAGTGCAGCTATTTTATTTATTTATTTTATTTTATTTATTTTACATTTGTTGACCGGGCTAGTCTAGCTGGATATATGTCCATTTTCAGTAGAGGCCCGGGGAGATAAGCTCCAAACTTCAATTATAGTACATATCTACAGTAGTACATACATGAGATCGACTACATTAATAATGACTAAAGCAGTATTAGCTAAAAAGTGGTTACAGGTTTATAGAGTATATAACATAAAATATTGACTAAACATAATACAATTTATCATGAGACTGCATTTTAACTGTTCAGAAAGATTGATAGTAAAACACATAATATAATTCTAGATATAAGAAGGGGAAAAAAGGAAAATAGGACTGGAATAGAAGTTGAGTAAGAAAGTTCTAATCAAGAAGACTGGAACTTTTATGAGAGTATACTAATAGGTAAGGCTAGGTAGTAGAGGTAGAATGGTAGTTGAATTCTGATGAGATAGTTACTGAGCTGAGACAGTGAGGTAGAAACAGGTAGCTAGAGCATATAAGGTGGGGTTGAAACAAGTAGTGAGAGCATGTAGGTTAGTCAGGTTTAGTACAGGGGCACATCCAATGTGTTTTAAGGAAGAGCTTAAGTTTATTTTTGAACAAGGAAATAGAGGGAAGTGTTGAAAGTTCAGTGGGGAGTAAGTTCCAGATTTTCCCAACAGTGTTAGTGAAGAGAGAGTCTCCAGCTCTATTGTTTGATTTGATAATATTTATGAGGATTTTTTGTGAAGATCTTAGGGATTTCAGGTTATTGTAGGGATGAATAAGGTTAGATAGTATGGGTGTCTTAGCAGGTTGATAAAGAATTTTATGGGCAATGGTCAGTTGATTATATTTTAGCTGTTGCTGTAATTCAAGCCACCCTAGGTATTTTAGATTAATACAGTGGTGTGTTTTAAAAGGGTTACCAGTGGCAAATCTGGCTATGTAGTTGTAGGAGTTTTCTAGTTTTTTAAGGTTATTTTTTGACAGGTTAGTGAAAATGGGAGAGACATAGAGTAGGGTAGAGATTAGATGGGTGCAGGCGATAGTTATTCTAGTTGCAGGGGTGAGGAAGGGTTTGATCCTATATAGAGAGCCTATTTTTCTGTTAGTTGTTTTCAAGATATTATTAATATGAGTGTCAAAGTTAAGGTTGTTGTCTATGGTGATACCTAGCAGTTTGGTAGTAAGATCCTGGGATATAACAGTGCTATTATTGGAAGCTATAGTGAAGTCAGTTGGTGGAGATTTATTGGTAGGTGTAAAAAGTAGAAGTTTAGTTTTTTTGGGATGTAGTATGAGACAGCGTTTTGTAAACCATAGTTTCTACTGAGCTAAATAAGTTCTGTGTAAGGAAGTGAAGTTCAGATTCAGATGTGGCTGAGCATATAAGTGTAGAATCATCTGCGTATTGTATGCATGTAGCTTGGGGAACTGCTTCGTGAAGGTCATTGATGAATAAGGAAAATAGGAGTAGGCCTAGTATGGACCCTTGAGGGACACCAATATTAACGGGTAGTTGAGTAAAAAGAGTGGTATTCCAGAGCACAGCTTGATGTCTGTTATTTAAGTAGGATAGGAACCATTTTATAGCTAGTGCATCAAGTGACATAGATTTCAGAATGTTTATGAGTATATTGTGATTTACCATGTCAAAGGCTTTGGACGGGTCAATGAAAAGTGCACAGGAGAGCATGTTAAGGTTGCGGTTTTTGTTGATGGTGTCTATGAAGGAGAGGAGGGCAGTAGTAGTGCTGTGGGAAGGTCTGAAGCCATGTTGGGAGTTGGAGAGCAGGTTATTATGGAGAAGGTGGTCTAATAATTGCCTATGGATGCACTTTTCCATAACCTTAGATAAAGGGGAGAGTAGGGCTATGGGACGATAGTTGGAAAGGTTAGTGGAGTCTCCCCCTTTATGAAGGGGAATTTTATGTGAGACTTTCCAAAGAATGGGGATGTATCCTTCAGTAATGCTTCTATTGATGAGAATAGAGATGGGGTAGGCAATAGATTTGGCTGCTAAGTGTAAGTATTCTGCAGGTAGTTGGTCAGCAGAGGGAGTGCAAGGTTTAAATTTTTGTAAAAGGGTGAGAATAAAAGCTGTAGGGACAGGTTGGAAGTGAAATGGAGGAGGTGGGTTGGATTCAGTCTTAGATGAGGTTGAATTTTGTGGAGAGAGTTGACTGGCTAGAGTTTGAATAGTTTTGGTGAAAAAGGTATTAAAGGCATTGGCAGTTTGTTTGGGGTTGTTATGTTCACAGCCTTGTGGGTTTGGTGTAATTGATTGACCGGGGTGTAATAGTTCATTAATGCTTCCCCAGAATTTTTGTGGTTTATTATGGTGGGATTGCTGCGAATGTAGGTAGTAGTTTTGTTATCAGACATAATGGCTTTTTTTGTTTCATTTCTCAATTGTTTAAAGTTTTGGAGGTCAATGGGGTTCTTAGTTAAGCGTGATCTGTGCCAGTATTTATTTCTGAGGTGGAGTTTTTGCTTAGTTTCCTTAGAAAGCCATGGAGCAGGTTTGGTTTTTATCCTAATAGAGCGGGTAGGAGCGTGTTGGTTAAGGATGGCTAGGAAATTAGCATTGAAGTAGTCGACAGCTTCATCAAGGGAAAGTTGTTTTAATGGGGACCAATTACAAGCCTTAAGTTCAGTTAAGAATAAATCGAGATTGAAGTTTTTCTTGGTTCTAATTGTTCTAAATATGGGTTTGGAATGTGGGTTGGTTTTAAGCCTAATAGCATAGGTTGGAAAGTCGTCACTTATATTATCTGGGAGGGTTCCAGAATTGTAGGTCTGGGGTTGATTATTGATTAGTATCCAGTCTAAGGTACTTTCTTTCTTATTGGTTTTGTTAATTCTAGTGGGTGAGGTGATTATTTGTGTAAACCCATAGAGATTAATATGGGTAGTGGGGTAGTTATTGTTGCAACATTTCCAATCAATGTTGAAATCACCAAGAATGATGGTCTCTTGAGGGAGGTTTTGAGATAACCAACACAGTATGTTTTCAATAGTAGTAATGTTATTGCCTGGAGGAACATAGATGCAGATAATATAGATAGATTTAACAGAGTTTAGCTGAAGCTTAGTAATAAGTATTTCAGCGTTAGAGACATGGGGAGGATTTTGGTGGAAGGTTGTAATTTGAAAATCAGATTTAAATAAAACTGCTACTCCACCACCTTTCTTGGTTGCACGGTCGAGACGTAAGATGTTGTTACCAGGTGGGGTAACTTCATTGTCTGTAGTTGTGGGTTTTAACCAAGTTTCTGTTAGACACAAAATATCAAAGGAGTAGAGTTCCAGGAGAGCCTGGAGTTGAGTAATTTTGTTATTGATACTATGTGTGTTGAGGTGAGCTATTAGTAGTGAGTTGGATTTTTTTTTAGTATATGGATGGTAGAGAAGTTTGGGGTAATGAGTTGAGTAGTGGTGGAGGTGTTTGGTCCAGGATTTGGGTGAATGTCTCCATCCTTTAGGGGGAGGAGTAGAGTTAAATATGTAGTCTGAGTATATTTACTGAGAAGGAAAGGATGTCTTCTTGTATTTGGGAGGTAATATCTAATGTGGTTTGTCCTATGGTATTTGGGTGGTAGATATCTGGGAGTGAAAGTTATATTGAAATGTTCAGTATGAGAGGGTAGAGAAGAAGTGGTCAATTGTTTGGTGGGGTACAGAATGTGTGACTGTGTTAGATGCTCATAGGAGGTTAGCAGGTATGCTAGAGTTAGAGTAGGGAGAAGTGTGAGTATGAGTAAGCTTTGTAAGAGGAGTATGTTAGAAGGTTTAGTTATTGCCATTGTAGTTATAAAAGTATTACTAAACAGTAGATGTGAAGTAGTTGTTGTAAGGAAAAGGTTTAATGGTGGGAGGGATAGGAAGAGGTGGGGAAAAGTGTGGGAGAAATGGAGGAGAGTGGATAATGGGGATGAGATGGTTATTGGTGGAAATGTGAGGGGGTGTGGTCTGATAGATATAAGAGTAGGACCCCTGGGGGTGGGTGGGATATGGGGGTAGGGTGGGGAGCGGAGTGAGCCCGCAGGGCGAATGGAGCGGGTTGAGACAACTGGAGAAGAAACAGGAGAAGAAACAATCAGAAATACAGGTAACTATAGGTAAGTGAGGTAGGACGTGAGTAGGAGATGTTTAGGATGATACAGAAGCCAAAGGAATGAAAGTTAGAGGAGGGAAGAATACTGTTTCAGCACAAAGGTGAAGTAGGAAGATGAGCAGGTCAAGAACAGTACAGTATAGAACAGATTGCAGGGGAAGGACGGGAGAGAGGCAGTGTAAAAGGATGGAATGAGGATAGATAATAGGAAGAAATATATTGCATTTACAGAGGTAGGACAGAGTAGAGGGGTGGTGAAAGGAATAGTATAAGGGTGCCACCTAGTGGGCAGATCTAGTAAATGTAGGAAAGTGAGTGGGAGAGCTGATTAGAGAAGAAATATGGAAGGTGAGATGCTGAGTAAGAGTAAGTTAGTATAATTAACAAGGTGTGTTGGCTGTAGGGCAGTGGAAGGGTAAGGTTAAGGCTGCTGGATACTCAAGCTTGTAGCAAACTATAGGGCCCTGATAAAAATAGTAGACAGGCGTCTATTATGCAAATGGGACTAAGTCCATAACATACTTTCTTCCTTCCTTGATGGTGGGAGCAGTGAAAATGAGTCAAGTAGATGAGGCCACTGGAGATTGTAAGGGTTCTTGTATCACCTGGTAGGTTTTGGCTAGGGCAAGTTCAGGACAATGCAGAGCTGGGTACTTTGGGGAGAAAAGGAGATAAATGAAGAGGAGAGAGCAGAGTTAGCACAGGTATCAAAGCTAGCAATAGTAGAGATAAAAACATGCACATTCAGACATATTTACTAATGAAATTAAATGCAATTCCTATAGGCATACTAGGCATGATTATAATAAAGTATGAAATTCATTAGAGGCAGTTAAAACATGACTATAACTATCTACTGGGATAAACATACAAGCTACGTGCAAAAGAACTACAAATTGTAAAAAAGGTAATCTTTAAAGCAGTTCAAGCATTGATTGTAAGTTAAAGCTGTATGCAAACATCCAAGGTAGCATAGGTAATTCTTTCTTTATATTATAAATAGTTGTTAGCTATGAATCTGATAAAAAAGCACTAGAAATAAGTAGGACTAAGGTTGGGGGGGGGCAAGCCTTATTCAAACCTTAATGTGGAGGCTAGTAGGGAGTCGCTATCATTAAAAAGTAGAACATCGAGTAGGACCACAGGTAAAGGAAGGGTGTGGGCTATGCACAGATTGAGCAAGATCACAATGGTGGATTCAGTACAGCGGTCAATCAAGATATTACACAGCGAAAAAGTATTCACAGTACATTTAGGCTGAGTTTACATACCTTGGTATGAGCAGGTATGAAGGGATTCCTGTGTGTTTCGAATACGTATTTCGAATACTATTTCAGAGTTTTTTGTGCTACTGGGCATAATTACAAGTAATGCCATAAAGTTCTGGCATATATATATATATATATATATATATATATATATATATATATATATATATATATATATATATATACACACACACACACACACACACACACACACACACACACACACACACACACACACACAAATACATATACACACACACTTGTGTGTGTGTGTGTGTGTGTGTGTGTACGTTCATACATAATTTCAAGTACCTTCGCTGCTGTGTGTTGGTATGGCAGAGGCATTTCGCAGACCGGGTCCACTTCTGTTTGATCATAATATAGCACATAATTGGAGAGTATTTAAGCAGGAATACGATATTTTTATATAAGCAGCTTTTTCTGACAAAGTTGCATGTACAAAGGCATTCATTTTGCTTAATTTAGCTATGTCAGAAGCCACTGAAAAAGCATTCATTTGTGTTTGCACCAGAAGTATATACAGGGGGGGGGGGAACCTCCATATTGTAGTACCGGCTGAATCAAGGGAGGACCCATAGTGCTTAAAAAATAAATTTAGAGATATGTGCAACCCCCAGTCAAATGTTACATTAGAGGCACTTTTTTATACATGAGATCAAAAGCCAGGTGAAACTTTTGCAGCTTGTATCACTGACTTGAGAAACAAGGCTTAAACATGCAGATTTGGTGACTTGAAAGAGGAGTTAATGAAGGACAGGCTTGTGTCCAACATTAATAGTGATGCAGTGAGAAAGATTTTGCTTTTTGTGACTTAACATTAAGCAAAGCCACAGAGATTTGTCAAATCTATGAGCTCACAGAAAAGTACACAGGTATGCTTGCAAGTGACAAGAGTTTGGTTTCAACATCCACTAGAACAAACGTAGACAGCATGCAGCACATGGCAAGCAGAAACAGGCCTAAGCACATGGCAGCTGCAACCCCTGCAGGCTCCCCTGGAAAACCCTGTAGCTTTCTAGCAAATTTCAAGACTAGATCGGTAAGAAGGGCATGATCACTGCAGTACAAGGGTGAGTCAGCAAAACCCAAGTCAAGTCTTATTGTTAACGGTCTTAAATGTGGTGCCAATCATGAGTCTAAAAGAGAGAAGTGCTCAGCAGATGGTCAGTAATGCCACAAGTGTAAAAATTAGAATCACTTTCAAAAGCTTTATAAATCAAGCAAGCCTCATTCAGTTATTAAAGGTCACTAAAAAAGCAAGTTGATCATGTAGAAAGCTGCAGCCCTACTTTCTATGTAGATGGTGCATCAGTGGGACAGTGAAAAGGTTAATGCAGTAGATTTGCTGGCAAGGAATGAAGTATTTTGTACTGTCTTGATCAATGGTAAACCCACAGAGCTCAAAGTAGACATTGATTCAAAGTGTAATGCAATGTCAGCAGAAACATTTGCTAGAGTGAGAACTGGTGAGCAACTTAATTTGGCCAGTTGTGCGAAGCTTGTTACTTATGGAGGTGAAGAGATTCAAATTGAAGGTTCAGTATTGCTTTCATGCTATTCGGCTGGGAACAGTAACAGCTTGCAATTTTATGTAGTCCGAAGACCTGTGTAGTCATTATTAGGTCTCGCACAGTTTGAGAATGAAACTGCTTTCTTTTATCAAAGAAGTCCATCATGTAAGCACATCCCAGTTCCAGCTTCAGTGATACTATTTTCTTAGAGTATGCTGATGTTTTCGACGACAAGCTAGGCAAACTTCCTGTTGTGTACTCCATGAAAGTAGACCCAGAGGTCAGTCCAGTGGTCAGACCAGCAAGGAGAGTTCCAATAGCTATGCAGGACAAAGTCAAGGTCCAGTTAGACAAACTGGTGCAGCAAGCTGTGATTTGTCCAGTCACAGAACCAACTGAGTGGTATCTTCCATGGTAGCTGCTCATAAGAAAAATTCAAATGAAATCAGAATATGCAATTACCCAACAGACTTGAACAAGGCATTAAAAAGACCTCATCATCCTAAGCGTACAGTTGAGGAGATTGCAACCCTCACGCCAAATGCCACTGTTTTTTTCTGTCTCTTCACCCAAGCTCTCTTCACCCAAGACTGGACTAGACAGTCAAGAGGAGAAGGTAAACACTTGTACCACACACCACACTCATCACATAGTCCCTCAAAACCTACACCACCAAAACACACACATGAAAACACAAAACACACACCTACATTCGCAGAGGCTCTCAATAATAACCAGCCCAAGCAACAGGGACCTCCAAAGCAGAAACGCAAGCAAACTCCACCCCCCAACACAACCCAAATGACACACAGCCCACAAACTCAGTGTGCCACTCAACCACAGCCCATAAAGCATAACAATGTACCCAACACTCTAGTCAGGCACAATGCTGTTCCACTCACCAGGCTAAACAAGGAGAAAGTTACTGTCAGCTGCCTGTCAGGTGCCAGGATCCTCCACATAACGTACACACTCAGATCACTCCACAAGTACAAATATGGCACTGTCATTGTCCATGTTGGTGTGAATGACCTGAGAGGTACCTCCCTGGACTACATGAAAAGAGACATGGAGGAGCTCTCAGATCTTGTAGCATAGGCAGGTATGACCCTAGCCCCGAGTAGCATCCTGCCATCACCCAGAATGATACCACAGTACAAGAATTAGAAGTTATGTACCTACCATAACGTTCCATGTTAGTTGTCTTCTCTCGCCTTCTTTCTTGCTGGATGGGTTCGGAGCCGATCCTCGGCTCCAACTCGGCACTTGCTTTAGCTTGAGAACTCCTTTTACCAGCTCGAGGCAACCCTATATCCCATGATGCAAGGCGGAACTACCTCAGATCTCGTTTGGTAGCTAACCTACCCTGCTAAGGACTAACCTAATATAATTTAGGAAACAAGTTCATAAAAAGAGTCCTCATATGAAGGCTCAGGAGGAAAACAACCTGATAGGAACTCTTCAAGATCTGTCCAGGCCAGGGGGTAGGAGGGAGGGACGCAAGAAAGAAGGCGAGAGAAGACAACTAACATGGAACGTTATGGTAGGTACATAACTTCTAAATGTTAAGTTGTCAATCTCGCCTTCATTCTTGCTGGATGGGACCGCGTCCCTAGCACCTGTATCCCGGGTGGCTCAATGGAACAGACTCTTGAGAACTGTGGAACCAAAACTGAAACTGGCCCTATCTCTGGAGGCCAAGTCCAACTTGTAATGAGAGACAAAGGTATGAGGCGTGGCCCAAGTAGCTGCTGCACAAATAGTATCAATGGGTAGTCTATCCTGAAAAGCTGCAGAAGTGGATAGACTCCTGGTTGAGTGTGCTTTTGGTTTAGAAGATAGCTGCTTGCCTCTGAGAGAGTACACAAAGGAAATGGTGGAAGTCAACCATCTGGATAAGGTCACTTTAGAAACTGGAAGACCTATCCTGTTTTCTGCATAGGAGACAAATAATTGGTCCGATTTTCTGAATTGTTTAGTTCTATGCAAATAGTACCTGAGCTGACGATGGACATCCAAAAATGAAGCTTCTGTTCAGCTCTGTCGGAATAGTTTGGGAAGAAGACTGGTAGATCTATAGATTGGTTAATATTGGTTTGAGACACAACTTTGGGGAGAAAGGAAGGGTTTGTTCTTAATGATACCCTGTCCTTATGAAAAACCAAGTAAGGGAGCGAATGCAGAGAGCTTGAATCTCGGAAACCCTTCTTGCTGAAGTGACAGCCAGTAAGAATATAGTTTTCCAGGTCAATAACTTCAAAGAACATGAAGCAGACGGTTCGAAGGGAGGTAGTATCAAGGATGCCAACATTAAGTTTAGATCCCATTGCGGAGGAGGATGCTTTATAGGCAGCTTTAGGAGAAAAACTCCTCTCAGAAAGGCCTTGCATAATCTATGAGACATAATGTTATTGTCATGCAAGCCCACATGATACTTGGAAATAGCAGCCAGTTGTACTTTAACTGTAGATGACGAGGATCCTGAATGAAAAACCTCCGCCAGGAAATCTAAAACAGAATGTACAGGAGCAGTAAAGGGATCAATATTCCTGGAATTTGCCCAAATAGAAAAACGTCGCCACTTGCTAGCATAAACAGTCCTAGTGGACGACTTTAAGGAAGACACTAAGATGTCTCTGATGGAGTCAGAGATCATCGGAAGCCTGGCTAGGGAAGGAAGTGGAGCAACCAAGCAGTGAGGTTGAGAGAATGAATGGCCCGGTGCTGCTGACCCGACTGGTGGATCAAGAGATCTGGAACTGGGTCCAGATGCCAGGGCTGCACCAGAAGGTGACGATGCAGAGACGGAAACCAAATTTGTCGAGGCCAATAAGGGGCAATGAGAATCAACTTGGCTCTCAAAACGGTGGCTTTCTGAATGACTTGTGTAATCAAGGGAAAAGGAGGAAAAGCGTACAGAAGTCCCCGGGGCCAATCCTGGGTTAGAGAGTCTCTCAGGGGATGGCCTGGAAGGGGAAAGAGGGTGAAATAATCTGGGCACTTGTTGTTTTGAGGAGTAGCAAAAAGATCGCAACAAGGAGTGCCCCACTGCAGAAAAATCTGATCCACTACAGATTGATTGAGAGACCACTCGTGAGGCATCAGAATGGATCTGCTCAGCCTGTCCGCCAAGAGGTTGGACCTGCCGGGGATGTGCGTTGCTATCAGAAACCGATGAGAGGAGATTGCCCATTGCCAAAGTCTGAGAGCTTCTCGACACAACGGATAGGACCTGGTCCCGCCCTGCTTGTTGATGTACCAGACCACGGACATGTTGTCCGTTTGTACTGCAATAGTCCCCGTGGGAAGAAAGTCGTTGAGGGCCTGCAACGTTAAAAGCACCGCTCTCATCTCCAGGACATTTATGTGCAGATGGTATTCTATGGGTTGCCACGTCCCGTGGACCATCCTGCCCTGATAATGCCCCCCCCCACCCGATCAGAGAGGCATCCGTAGTGACTGTGGCAACTGGAGGAGGGGAAACAAAGGGTCGGCCCTGATGAAGAAGAGGGGAAGATATCCACCAATTCAGATGAGTTCTGCACGACTGTGCGACTAAGATTTCGTGCCTCATCGGGAGACTGTGGTACGACCACTGCGTGAATAGCATCCATTGCAGAAGACGCATGTGGAAGCGAGCCAGTGGTAGTAAACAATAGCCGCAGCCATAAGACCTAGAACCTTCAGTATAAATCTGGCTTTGACCTTGTTGCTCTGCAATAAAATCCGAACAAATTTTTGGATGTCCAGAATTCTTTGATCTGTTAGCCTGGCTAACATTTTGACGGTGTTTAATTCTGCGCCTATAAAGGTGATAGATTGGCAAGGCAGCAGAGAAGATTTTTCGAAATTTATTGAAATTCCCAAACTCCTGCAAAGCTGTAGAGTGTAGCCTCTGGTCTGAAGAAGCTGACACCTGGTGGTGGCGGAGAGGAGCCAGTCGTCCAAATAAGGAAACACCTGGAATCCTTGACGTCTCAGATGAGCTGTGACCACTGCCATGCATTTGGTAAACACTCTGGGGGCTGAAGTGAGGCCAAAGGGCAGGGCTCTGAATTGGTAATGACTGGTCCCTAGCCGAAAGCGGAGAAACCTTCTGGAGCGTCTGTGAATCTTTATGTGATAGTACGCATCCTGAAGGTCTATAGAGCACATCCAGTTGTCCTTGCCCAGAAAGGGCAGAATGGACTGAAGCGTGACCATCCGGAATCTTGCCTTCTTGACAAATCTGTTTAGATTGCTCAGGTCTAATATTGGTCTCCAATCTCCCATCCTTTTGGGGACCAAAAAGAATCTCGAGTAGATGCCGGATCCTACCTGGTCTGCCGGCACAGTCTGGACGGCTCTTTTTTCTAGGAGCTTTGAAACCTCCTGTTCTGCCAAATCCCTTTGACCGGGTGAGATGTCTGGAAGGGATTGTTGAAGTACGGGATACCTTTCGAAGGGGATTTTGTAACCCTCGGATATGATCGACTGTACCCACATCTCTTGTGATAGGGATTGCCAGGCTACTGGGTACAGCGAAATCCTTCCCCAACTGCCTCCAAGGGTGGACAGTTGGGCAACACCTCAGGGATGCTGAAAGGGCTTCTCAGGAAGAGACTCCCTGTTGCCCTGGTTCTGAGGACCCCCCCTGCCTCTAGGGCGGCGTCTATTGTTGTTACCCCCTCTGCCTCTGGGGGTAAACTGACCACGTGTGTCCGGTGTAGCTCCTTGGGCTTTGCGGAACCACATCTTCCCCCCCTTCTGACCCTTGGGATATGGTCTAGAAGGAGTGGAAAATGGACTCCAACGGCAGAAAGAGTTTTACCATCCTGCTCACACCTGGTCAAGGTATCCTTCACCTGAGGTCCGAACAAAGCCGAACCATCAAAGGGGGTATTAGTGAAGGATGCCTTAAAGGGGTCCGCAAAATTACAAAGCCGCATCCAGGCTTGGCGTCTAAGAGCAACTCCTGTGCCTGCGGCCCTGCTCGCTCCATCGGCCGCATAGGATATGAGCCGCATGGAGGAGTTGGATAGGGAATTCAGGATTGCTAGCTGCGAGGCAATCTTTTCTTGAGCCCCAGCAGCAGAAGGATCCTGGACCACTTCACCCAGTTCCTTGAGAATATCTCTTTGAAGCCTGGTGAAGTGACAAAGGTAGTTCAGCGAACGCATAGCAAAGGTCGCTGAAGAAAACATCCGCTTTCCATACCTGTCCATGGTCCTAGAATCCTTGTTAGGAGGATGGACAGGTACTGAAGGATCCGCCAGTTCCTTCTTAGTGGCCGCCGCCACCACCATAGCATCCACAGAGACGCCCTTGGAAAGGAACTGTTTGTCTGCAGGGGCCGTGATAAATTTGGATGGTCTCCTGGGGACAGGTTCCACAGAATCTGGAGCCGCCCACGCCTTCCGAGCCACCACCTGCATAAGTGGGTCGAAAGGCGGAGACACCCAGGAGGTGGAGGGTCGGGATCCAAAAGCCTCCAGGTATCATCCTCGGAGGGATCAATGGATGGCCAATTCTCCCTCTGTTTGAGGAGCTCAAGGATGTCTGAAAAGGAGACATCCTCAGAGGGGGATCGTGGGGAACCCTCCGACTCATCTAAGTCGGTATCCGATGTAGTAGACTCGGGGGAGTCTGTGTGTTTCCTCTTACACGTCCTCTTCCGAGGGGGTTCACCTGCTGGATCAGGAGAAACTTCGGAAGAGGAGGAAATTCCCAATGGGGAAACCTGGGGTGATGGATCCCTGGGCCTGAGAGCAAGAGGCTGGCAAGAGGCGTCTACAGGCACTGAAGAGGGAGGAGCTAGAGGGATGGACCGTTGACCTGGCTCAGAGGCCAGGACACTCCTCATCACCTCAAAGGCTCCCCTCCCCGGGAGGCCGGAATATCCCCGCTCCGAGGATACAGGAATTCCCGGCTCCACTGAGAGGGAAGGCTCCGAGGCCGATGTCGGCGCCGAGCTTACCAAAGCCGAAGCCCCGAGAGGGAGAGCGGGGTCGGACAAGGGTCCGATGCCACTAGCCCCCTCGGAGCCGACAAGGGAAACCCGACGACCGGATCCCTCCAAGGAAGGCCTCAAGGAGGAGATCGGAGCCGAGGACGGAGCCGAAGGATGTATCGGCTCCGGCGCCGAAACAGTCGCTGTCCCGAGAAGCTCCGGCTCCGAACTCTGGTGTGGAGTCGGAGGAGGAAGTTCAAGGGGTGAGGCAATAGCCGAAGTCTGTTGAGACGGGCTATGGAGCATTTGGGCCAGTGCCTGCGACTTCAACAGCCTGCTTACCACCCTCTCTAAGTCGTGGTCAGACAGCCTGGAAGATCTCGAAGATCGGCTCCGATGGCTCGCTCCGACAAAGAGGAGACCCGGAGCCGAGTGGATACTCTGCAAAGGGGACCGAGATCTCTTCGGGATGAAGTCATCGGAGCCGAAGTCCCTGAATTCCAGATGGAGCCGAGGTTTTCGGCTCCGATGCTGGATAAGGTGTCGGCTCCAGCCGGGGCCGACAAGGCCACAGTAGACAAGGTGTCGGAACCAGTCAGTGCCGAACCCACTACTTTTGAAGTAGATAGATCGGTTCCAGCCGGAGCCGATCTCGGCTCCGACGGAGCCGGAGCCACCGGAGGAGGCTTGGATACTGAAGCCTGAGCCTTTGGTGGCTTAGAAGGTTTCCCAGACCCTGCTTTAGAGGGAGAACCTTCTGGCTTAAGTAAGCCACGGAGGATAAGCTTATTCCTCCGTTCCTGCAGGACTCTCTGGCTACAAGAGTGACACAAAGCACAGGAGTCCTGCAGGTGCAAAGGCCCCAGGCAGTAAACACAAGAAGTGTGACAGTCTGTCAGAGACATTTTCTGACAGCACGAGTCACACTTCTTGAAGCCTGAGACCTTGCCTTCCTTAGACATAATCCTAGGAGGAAGTCACACACAAACCCCAACAAACACACAAAATTAATCCCCTAACACACAACACACAGGAAGGGATTAACCAATGGGGTTTAGGCCTAACTGAACTTTTTACACTAAAGGAAATAAAAAGTTTTGAAATATAAGGGAATAGGGTGGGCTGTAACACACTACAGACTATAAAAAAGGATACAAGGGGGAAATAAAACCCTAACTAAGCTTTTCTCTTTTGAACAGAAAATTACTTACCTCAGCTGGCAAAGGAGACCTCTTTCGCTAAGCGGCAAACGAGATCTGAGGTAGTTCCGCCTTGCATCATGGGATATAGGGTTGCCTCGAGCTGGTAAAAGGAGTTCTCAAGCTAAAGCAAGTGCTGAGTCGGAGCCGAGGATCTGCTCCGAACCCATCCAGCAAGAATGAAGGCGAGATTGACAACTTAACATCAAAAGATTGACTTCACAAACGGCTAAGCTTCTGGTGTCATTCTAAGGGGATCCAGTATTTGTCTGCCTGGGACGACATGATCAACAGACCACAATGCTTTGCCAGAGATGGCCTGCACCTGTCGCCCTTGGGATTCCAGATACTGGCTTAGGCTCTTGCCACCCCTATAATGGCTTTTTTAGGCAAGGATCAAATGACAAATTCACCACCGTAACAGGTACAAGCAAGCAAAATCTGAAGGTAATGCTACTCAATGCTAGAAGTCTAAACCTCAAAATGCACTCACTCGAGGCACTCCTTAGAATGGAGAACATCGACATCTGTGCAGTGACAAGAGACCTGGTTCAAAGCTCCAAAGAGCACCCCTGCATTACCAGGCTATAATTCATACCACATCTTTCGGCCACCTAACCCGGAACGAAGCACTAAAGGTGGAGGCATGTCCATATTCGTTAAGGATATCCACACCTCCAGGCTTGTTGCACAGCATAATGCATCCGAGATTATCCAAGTGCAACTAACTCTAGGCAAGACCGCAATTCAAAATTGTAGCTTGCTACAGACCCCCCCACTATGCCCCAGGATTCCCACTCCTCATTTCTTGATACACTGGAAAGTATTAGGGTACAACCCAACACCCTAACAATAGGCGATTTCAACTACCCCACCATTAACTGGGAAAACTACTCATGTACCAACTCTTTTGCTCAACATTTTCTGGAATTCATAAATTCCAACGCCTTGGATCAACTTATTCACACCCCCAGAGGCAGCAATTTCCTAGACCTGGCCATTACCAACATGGGCAACCGGTGTTCCACACCAGAGGTCAATTCCTAATCACTCTAGACATCCACATCCCGCCCCCACCCCTAATTAGGGAAACCACCGTAAAAAACTTCTCCAAAGCCAACTTCACACTTAAGACAGAAGTGGCAAACATCATGACACCCATGCAGACAGACAATAGAGGTACGACTGCTGAATCCTACACAAATGCACTTTATAAGCACTTACACGAGTGCATGGATCATGCTATCCCTAATAGAACCAAGATGCTATCCTCCAAAAAAAGGAAGCCAATCTGGTGGTCCTCTGCCATAAACAAACTCTACAACAGAAGAAAGAAACTGTTGCAAAAGAGAGTAAAATCCCATGACTGGAGGAACTCCCTGATCAACCTCAGTAAGAAGCTGAGATCCCTCATAAAATCCTCCAAAGCTAGTTCCGAAAACAAAACTGCCACTGACTCTAAAGACAACCACAAAGCATTCTTTAGCTATGTCAAGAATCTCAATGGCAACACTCAGATCTGCTCTGAGTTACAGCACAATGGCACTAAATATATAGAACCAACTGATATTGCCAACATCCTGGCAGATAGGTTCAGTGCTAACTTTACCCTCCTCTCAACCTCTAGAGGGCCCATCTCTATGCCAGAAGAATGCAAAGTTCCTGTAATCACGGCTGCACAGGTAAAAAACACACTCTCCAAAGCCAAGAACACAGCATCCATGGGACCTGACAATATCCCAGGCTGCGTTCTACATGAACTACAGAATGAACTGGCACCCTACCTAAGTACCATGTTCAATCATAGCCTTACCTCAGGCTTTGTGCCCACTGAATGGTGCACCGCAACGGTTATCCCACTCCACAAAGGGGGGCGCCATGATGGACCCCGGGAACTACCGCCCCATTAGCCTGACGAGCCTGGTGTAAAAGGCCATGGAATGTATCATCATGGAACTCATAAACAAAGACATTGGTAATCTCCAAACACTGGACCCTACCCAGTTCGGATTTGTAAAAGGCAGATCATGTCTCCTAAACCTGACTGATTTCTTTGAAGCAGTCACCAAAGCCATAGATAAGGGTAAAGTGGTTCACACAGCTTATCTAGATCTCGCCAAGGCTTTCAACACCATCCTCCACTCTGGAATTATAGATAAGCTCACTAAACTAGGTATAAATCCCTATCTCACAAGATGGGTTGCCAACTGGCTCATGGACAGAACCCACACTGTGAAAGTAGCGGACTCCAAATCAGACTTCAGACCAGTGACAAGTGGAGTACCACAGGGTTCAGTCCTGGGTCCTCTCCTGTTTGGCATTTACTTCTCTGAAGTACAGGCTAACACAGAAGGTCTTTAGCTAACAAAGTTTGCAAAATGACTGCAAACTAGGAGCCATAAATTGAAACTCCTAATGATGTGAGCATACTACAAAAGGGCCTCACTGATTCAGATACCTGGCGTCAGAGCCATGGCCTGAAGCTCAATGCCAAAAAGTGTATTGTCATCCCCTTTGGTAAAAAAAACTCTGTACCCATGAACTATCACATACCTGGTAGTCTACTTAATGCCAAAAATGTGATAAGAGACCTTGGGACACAGGTGGACAGTAGTCTCTCCTTTGATAATCACATCACCACAGTGGTCAGGAAATCCTTCTAGGTGGCTCACCTCATCACAAAAGGTTTCTCATCCAAAAAAAAGAGGTCATTGTTCCCCTCTACTCATCACTCATTAGACCCATTATAGAGTAAGACACCCCTTTTGGTATGTACCTCACAAGACATCTACATCAACTGGAAAGGCCACAGAAATACCTCACAAAGAGGATTACTGGCCTCAAATAGATGCCCTACGCAGACTGTCTCAAAAAACTCCAGCTTTACTCCGTCGCATATCGCCTACTCAGAGGCAGTCTCTGCCTAACATACCCAGAGCTGTTGGACATGCTCCACTTAAAGAAATCCCAATCCCTCCGAGCTACTCACTCGAGGGACCTAAACCTTGTCACCACAATAAACAGAACATGCTGGAGGGATAGATTCCTGTCCCAGAGACTTCCCATACTCTGGAACAAGCTACCCATCTATGTCAAGCAAAGTTCTTCATTAGCACTCTTCAAGAAAAATCTTGACGAGTGGATGGGAAATAGGAAATACACCCCAGGGATCACTTCTGTGTCTCTGCTGGACAGTGGGACAGGAAAATAACTTTCTTGGGTGGCGTAAGCTATGGAACCTTGCTGGCTAGGCTTACGTATGCCCTTGGACCGATAGCCTAGTACCTACCTATGAACCTATTAGATTTTGGACAGACACTTGGCATCTTACCTACTCAGTTGTTTGTCTTGTAGATTTACAGTTTCAAAGTGTAGATCCTCTCAGCCATGACTGCAAATACAGTATCATCAGTCATGGTAAGGTAATACTGTCCTACTGACATTGGTCAATCATGCCCCATAACATGACTAGGAAGCCACCTCCTTCATCCCACCATAACTATGCCTCTGGTAGGTCCCATCACTGTAATTTGATCTATTTGCA
Source organism: Protopterus annectens (assembly GCF_019279795.1). NCBI lineage: Eukaryota > Metazoa > Chordata > Ceratodontiformes > Protopteridae > Protopterus > Protopterus annectens. Next base: position 467,208,080 of record NC_056731.1, read on the forward strand.
CAAGTGTATTAGGACTGAGGATAACATAGATAGTGGATGTGCAAAACCTGGTGCACTGCTTCATCAAACTTGGGTGGCAATACTGGCCACTACTTCAGACATAGATGAAAATGAGATACTTGATGGAAGTGTGGAAGAAAATGGACCGATCACTGAGGGGCCCCTTGGTGTGAAAAACTGCAGAAAGAATAACCCTGTCTTTGTGCATCTGCACCTAAATATGTCTTTATCTCTAAGAAAGCAGTGTAGTGTAATGTGTTTAGTGGCTAACACATGACTGTGGAAAAAAATAGGATATAGCAGGATAAATCTAGAACTGGGTGAACAAGCAAGCCCACCAGTACACAGGCAAGGCATTCATCTGTATAACCAGTAACTAAGGTTATGAAATACACAGAGCCATAAAAGATCTAACCAAAAATATAGGTAAAGCAGCCACCAGGATCTCAGCTCTCTTATCCTGGGAGTGGGCTACATGGTTAGTTGACCTCTGGTGTGGGCCAGGGAACTTTCAGGCTACAACCTGTACAGGAGTGGAATGGCAAGATGCCCTTGCATACTGCATGCATGAATGCATTGTGTACAAAGACGTGATTGCATTCTGTGCAGTCTGTTAGGAATCATGAGCAACTGCCTTCCCAGGGTCAATAACTCCTGGCATACCACCTATGTGATCCCTCACTACCTAGGATTCAAGGATTGAGCATCTTTACAGCTCAACACAAGAATTTAGGTGGTCTACCCTCCAGAAAGGGTTATGTCCTGGATCACTTGGTAATGTGGCATCATTGCAATTGTGGAGGATGTGGTTAGGAAGAAAGCATGGCGACAGCAGTTCTGTGCAGGGCATAGGGGGCATATCTAAAAATCTTGAGCAGAGCAGCTATGCTGAGACTGGAGATTTTAAATAAAATTAAGAGCTGAATGGTAGAATAATTTAGACTGCAGTGTAATATTGGTTAGGAAACTCGGGGGGGGGGGGGTGCGTCTTTGTATTGGAGTATTATCCAACAAGATCTTGTACATGGGAAGGAACGTAAATGTGCCATCTCTGAGAACATATATCTTGCAAACTATCTTAAAAGTAGTGGAGATGTAGGATTAGATACAAGCCTGCTGCTACAAGGACCATGCAGAAACTGTCACCCAATTCACTTACCCTATGTAATCCGAGACACAGAACAAGACAGAGACCTAGTACTTCTGAGCTTATACACATGGCTTATACACAATTTGTATTAAGTCACTTTCCTCAAGATATCGGAGATTACATGAAAAGCATAGTTCTGCTGCCTTCAAGATCATTCACAAGTCCAGAATTATAATTCAAATATCTAAGACAGTCTGAAATGCAGAACAATAATTGAACTTACTAGTTCTAGTGATGTGTACAGCAAAGGAGTGTTATTGTCAAATCACCCTCTGATACCCATTCATTACCAGCAGTAACTTCATAAACAAGTGGTTTATTGAAAATTAGCTAAAATTAAATGTGAAAAAGTATTAAATTGCCACATTTTGTAAATAACTCTCTCCTGCAGTGTACTGTATACCCAGTAAAACCCTACAATAAAATAACGTTATCAAAGGTCTTGGAACCAGAGTTGATTCAAATATGATATAGCAGTAGTCAGTAAATACTTCATTTAGCAAAGCTAATATCTAAAGGCACAACATCCAGATCAAAAGGCGTTACCATCCTTCTTCATGCAGTTCTAACTATACCAATTACTGAGTAAAATCAACCCTTTTGGAATGTACCTTTCTAGACATATTAAGGAAGCGGAATGGTCCAGAGATTCCCAACCAAAAATATTGTTGGACTAAAGTCCCTTAGCTACAAGGAGGGGGTCGAAGCACTTTTAACTCAGTCTCAACAACTCTTGCATGTTTATGTGTGCCGCATTCCACACCATTGGGGACCGAATTATCCTTCACCTCCTGGATATTTTCAATTCAAATAGAATCACAAATATCAGAACTTAAATCTCCACTAATAAATAAATAAGATGTGTTGGAAAGACAAGTTTATTACTTGATGTCTTCCTCTTCTCAGGATCAGATTTCATCTGCAAGTTAAACAAAGTGACACTCTAGCATCCTTTTAATTAAACCTGGTGATTGGATGGGTATCCATAAATTTACATACATACAAATATTTCAAGCATGGGCATTAATGCCCTTCTAGCTTGCCAATATACCAAAACGCTTGTTCCCATAGTAAGTGTTCATGCTGTTCTAAAAATATCTAAACTAGTACTTGCTTTAATGTAATTTCGTAGTCTCTTCCATGCATCAGCTGCTCTCTCAGTAAACCAGTGAGTACACTTCTCATTCCTATAGAATCTTTTGTTTTTAATTTCTCAAAGTCTTTTGGGTTTCAAAAACCATGATGGGAACGGAACCCATTCCTAAGTCAAAGTACGATTAAAGTTCATGAAATTAGTATTGTTTCACTCTCCGATGTTAGCCAAAAGTGCTCTTTGCAGCACCCGCAATGTGCCTAGTAATAATTCCTTCTGCAATTTGTACGGTGTTACATGAATTGGTAACATATCTAAATACGACTGTAAATTCTTTTTTATAAGATCAGTTGCTCCTACTACTATTGGAACTGTCTGGGCATCTTTCTACCACATGGTTCTCGTTTCTGCCTGCAGATCAAGGTATTTTATGACTTTGTGTTTCTCTGTACGCAAGACACTGTAGTCACTAGATGTGTGGATTTCAATGATCAGTGCTACTTTTGTCTTCTTTTCTTGGACCACTATATCCAGTTTTCTAGCATCTATCTTTTGAACTGTTGGTATTGGGTGATCCCGTGTGATATAAACCATCATTTTCTATGATTCTCTGTAGCTCATGTATCTATCATCTTCTGCATAGGTTGTCTGATGATTCTCTAGTACTTTTTGATAATCCCAAACATTTCTAGAGGTAGTGGTGTCTAAATGCCCTATATACCTGAATAAGATCTCCTATCTGCTTTTATAGCTATAAGAGACAGTGTAAAGTTCAGATATTTTAGTCTTTCATAATAACTTAAATTTTCACATCCATGGATGCCCTTGGTACATTTCCTCTATACTCTTTCCAGTTTACTCATCCTTGTTTTCTTATAGGGTTTCCATATTGTTATTGCATACTCACATTTGGATCTAATGTAACTAAGCAATGACTGCATCATTTCTGATTTCCTAGACTTTATAAATCTTCTTATACAACCTATAGTTCTATAACCGTCATTATACAATTCCTCCCCTAAAACGTGCACGCTGATTGGCCAGCCCAACCAGCGTGCCCGTTGTAAATCCCTCAATATACCAACGGAAAAAGGTCCGGACGCCCAGACTTTTTCCGTTAGTATAAAACACTGTCTCGCTATATTACAAGAGTTTAACATAGCGACACAGGTTTAAAAAAAGCAATGGAGATCTCCGTTGCTTTTTTTAAAGCTGTCTCGCTATGTTAAACTCCTTTAACATAGCGACACAGTGTGTAAAAAGCAACGCAGATCTTGCGATCTCCGTTGCTTTTTTTTAAAGCTGTCTCGCTATATTAAATGGGTTTGACATAGCGAGACAGCTTTAAAATAAGCAACGGAGATATCCGTTGCTTATTTTAAAGCTGTCTCACTATGTTAAACCCATTTAACATAGCGAGACAGTTTTTAAAAAAAAAAAAAAGCAACGGAGAGCTTTTTACTGTTTCGCTATGTTAAATGGGTTTAACATAGCGAGACAGCTTTACAATAAGCAACGGAGATCTCTGTTGCTTATTTTAAAGCTGTCTCGCTATGTTAAACCCATTTAACATAGCTAACAGTAAAAGCAACGGAGATCTTGCGTTCTCCGTTGCTTTTCCCACAGCTCTGATGTACTGCGTGGCATGCGAGTACATCAGAACTGCCATAAGAATACCAGACAGCTGCGGAAGGGCAGTAAAGAGGCATTATACAATGCCATTGTTTAAGAAAAGTAATTATTTCTTTTCTTAAATAATGTCATTGTATAGTAATAACCACTTCTGGGTGTGGGTAATGCTGGATTTACCCACGGTTGGCTTTGTTTGGTCCCTCAGGCTTCGCCCTCGGGACCAAACCACACCAACCGTGGGTAAATCCAGCATTACCCACACCCAGGCGTGGGTTATTGCTATATTAACCATTCGGTTTACACGATTAGAAAAACTCAAAGCTGGATCTACCCATATACCCAGGTCCTTGAATGAGTCTACAGTTTCACTGTGTGCTGTATTAAATATTCCCCTTTCAAGTTATGTCTCCCAAATCTCATATGCTTAGTTTTTGATGCATTTATCAGCATGATATTCTCCTGTGCCCAAATAGTCAATTTAGTCAAGTTATTTTGCAGACATGCCTTATCTGTAACACATGTAATCAGTTTACCCAATTTCAGGTCATCTGCATATGAACAGTAGAACACCTCAGATGAAAAAGTTGGGTCTGAAAGATACAATCTAAACAAGTAAGGGCCTAGGACAGAGCCCTGCGGGACACCCTGACTGTAACCAAGAATTTCACCTGCCCAGTTGTTGTATGATACTTACCATGTTCTATTTGTAAGCCATACAGCTATCCATCTTATCAAGATTACATCAATATCTAGTTGTTCTAATAGTGTTTTTATGTATGACCCTGTCAAATGCTGACGTTAAATATATATAAAATTATATCACAGCACAATTTTTCATTTACAGCTATTCTATTTTGTTATATAACATCATGTTACAGGTGGTAACAGATCTATTTTCAACATATGCATGCTGATATATAGTTTCACGTCCCAACATATCCAATTCTGACAATAACTTGTCCAATATTACCTTCTCTATTATTTTTCCACAATATGAAAGTAGACTTAAGGGTCTATTTGACTCTGGGTTTGTCAGGTTTAATAAGCGCATGCCCCCAATCTTGAAGAATCTCTCCATATTTATATGACCTAGTGAATGATATAATGGTATTTTCCTTTTTTAAATTTCTCCAAATCTTTTGGGTTTCTAATACCATGATGGGAATGGACCCCATTCCAAAGTCAAAGTACGATTAAAGTTCATGAAATTAGTATTGTTTCAATCTTTGATGTCAGCCTGAAGTACTCTTCGCATCATCCACAATGTGCCCAGCAATTCATATGAAGTCACATGTATTGGCAACATATTTAAGCAAGATTGTACATTCTTTTTTATAAGACCCATTGCTCCTACTACTATTGGAACTGTCTGGGTATCTTTCTTCCACATTGCTCTCGTTTCTTCCTGCAAATCCTTTCATTTTATGACTTTGTCACTCTCTGTACGCAAGACACTGTAGTCACGTGGTGTGGCAATTTCAATGATCAATGCTACTTTTGTCTTCTTTACATGGACCACTATATCCGGTTTTCTAGCATCTATCTTTTGAACTCTTGGTAATGGTTTCTATTATGCTTTGTGGCTCATGTTTCCAGTGTTTTTCAGCCACTTCAATACCATAATGTTTGCACAATCCGCAGTGCAGTCTTGACACATTATTATGCCTTTTAGTATACAGTCCTTCTGCCATTAGTATGCCACAACCAGTAATGAAGTTCATAGTTTGGTACTAGGCTATCAGCCCTAGGGCCTATACAAGCCTAGCCACAACAATTCCCTGGCTATTTCTTCCCACACTATTTCCTTCCCTGGACCCCTGTCTAGCAGGGCGACTGAAGTGATCCCCAGTGTGCAACTGTTTCCAATTCTGTTTTACAAAACCTACCTTTGTCCGTTTCTCCCATATAATCAATGGACTTTAACATATATGTAAGCTCACTATCTTGTGCCACCAATATTAACCTTTCATTTCGTGATTTGAACTCGTCTCTCTTAACCATTCCTGGGTTCTTTCCTGATCGACTTGAGGTTCTTCCAGAGGTTTTCTACACTTGCAACTATATTTATGCATTTTCCACATTTCTTGCCTTCTTATCTGGTCCTTCACCTTATATTCTTTTTGTTTTTTTGGCACATTCAGTTACTGGCTGTTTTTTATCTACTTGTGGTTTGATTTCCATTCCTGCTTGATGCAGATATGCTTCTGCTAGATTAAGCAGGGAAGTCATCTCAGATTGATTCTCCTCATGTTTCAAAACTTTCACTATGTTTGGGTCTTGTGAGGTCAGCAGATGTGTGTGCAGTCCCACAATTGCAGATCTGCACATGTAATCAATTTCAAGGAAGCCCATCCCTCCTTCGGAACGGGGAAAATATAATCTTGGTATGCACTGATTTTTATAAATCATTTGGTGAGCATGGAGCATCCTTCTTGTTTTCCTGTGTAATCTATCCAACAAGTTTTGGGACCAATCACTCCAAATTTGTAAGTTAGGACAGGAATAGCAAATTGGATTATAACTTGAATTTTGTTCCTAGATGTCAAGCTGTTTTCAGGATTAATTTAAGTCTTCTAAAGTATTCCTTACCAAGTTTTGTTTGCATTTGTTCATGCTTTATTGTTGATCCTTCGTCAGTTCCCAAATATTTATACACTCCCCCAAGTTCTTTTATATCAAATTCTTGTCCCAAACTTATATTTTCTTAGTGTTGCAGTTCTCCTGCTTTAAAGGTTGCTTTTGCACATTTATCAAGACCAAATTACATTCTTATATCATATGAAAAAGTTTTAATAACTTGCAGTTGTGCTTTCAGTTCTGCATCTGATGAGCTATACAGTTTTAAATCATCAACAAAGAGAAGATGAGAAGTCTTTAGTTTTTATTTTCTAGGTGCCAAATTATAGCCTTTGTTTGGATCCAGTTTGAACACTTTTTTTAATAGAATTTAATTTATCTCCAGTATCTCAGGTTACCTGGATGTCACTAGGACAACGTATCACCTCTTTTGTGGAGCCAAACTGTTTTGCATAAGATTTTGTTAATATTTCTAATCTATTGTGCCAGAGAATAAATTTTAGAATCTACACACAGTTTATCAATTTATATGTCTTTACTCCTTCCACATCTTATGTATCTATAAAAAGGTTTCCCGTTATACTCAATATCTTTATATAAATTTTCTTCATCTTGTCTCACACTTAAATCTGTTTGCCCAGTTTGTTAATTTCAGTTTTCAAAGCTGTAGTTCGACCTCACTTCCATTTCTTATATTTTTTTCTCTAACCCTAATCAGATATCTTGTTCTTAAAGAAATATAGCCCCCTGACGTTGTATGCCTAGATCCTGATGTTAAAATCTTTTTTTGATTTTCTTAAATTAAAACAATTTCTCTTTCAAAACTTTCCACATTCTATTTGCAGTTTTTCCACTAAATACCTCACTTTAGTTAATTTTACATAGGGACTGTTTTGCTTCCATATAATCTATAATTAACCTTATGTGCCTTGGTTTAGATTTCAGTTTGGCAGAATTATCTGGCAACAAATTAATCTTTATAACCCCATGATCACTGCACATCAATGGTGGTAAAAGTTGTTGAAGTAACAGTAATTTCTTTAGGAACACAATGTCTAGTATGTTCTGTCCCCTGGAAAGTTTTTTTTTTATAATTTGAAGCAATTGTTGTTCTTGAATATACGCTGTGAATAACTTCCTTTCTAATGCTGTCGAATCAATATTATTCCAGTCTGCTTCAGGTAAATTTAAGACCCAGCTAATATTATTCTTCCCTCCTGTGTTTCATCCAAGAAATGTATGAATTCCTCTAGGTCATCTGCACTTGACTTTGGTGGTCTATACACTCCAACAATTGCATGTTCCAGGGTTGTCTTTATTGTCACAGTTACACAGTCTATAGTATTGGTATCATCACTGAACATATACTAAATCACAGGTCTCATAACTATCTTTAATCCCTATCATAACAGCTCCACCTGATTTTTTGTTAGAATGTATGTTACAGTAAAAATATTTATACCCTGACAGAACTGGTTTCCAGTCATTGTTCTTTAACTATGTTTCACAAACAAGAACATCAATCGTGTGGGAATGTAGCAAATTTTGCAATAAAAAAAAAACATTAATGCTCCTAGCATTAACAACCATCAGAGATGCATCAAATGCTGCTATCGGTGAACTGTTAAATTTTCAAACATGGCAGAAATCCTGCCTAGTGTTCATCAAATATTGTAAAATATCTGCTGCAAAGATCGTTTCATTCACAGTGCCTGACTATCCTTTCTATAGGTAATTTGTGAAAAAGACATCCTAACACCAATATAAGCTATACTATCTAGGAGGGCTGTCAGTTCCCTACTAACAGTCAGAGAATCCTTGCGGATGAGATAATTTGTACAGACTTGAATAAAAACAGATCCACACTTCCTTACATTAAGGCATTCCAAGGCTAGTCTCACATCTTCTATTTTTGCTCCTAGCAAGCATAACACTATTCGATGTTCATTATCTTCTCCCCAAATTAAGTATCAGTTCCTCCAATAACCGAGTCTCCAATTACAAGAATATCTTTGCTGACCAGCTCTGAAGAATCTTCAACTTCTAATACAGTAATATCTGCTCTATCAATTATTACAATGGATAGATCATCACCATTAGTCTTATTAATACCACTGTTTTCAGTGTGTATTAAATTCTTGTCCAACTCGCATTGTAAATCCACAGCTTGAGCCATGTAGTCAACATCAGTCTCCCTCTCTCTTCTGTTTTCTTGCAGTAATGTTCTTCACTCCTTCCACGTTCAATTTCGATTTCTTCCTTTAACCTGCCCCTTGCCTCTTTTTTCTACATTCTCCTTTGGAAAAATGATACCTTTTTCTGTAGGCTGAAAGTTTTCTGATAGAAATATATTATCATTCCCTATAACCTGTATGTTACATAAAGCAGTGTCCTTTTTAATACGTATTCTCTTTACAGACGTTAATCAGTTTCTTTTTTTCCTTATTTGTTGCGAACTTCTTACCTTCTTTCTTTTTTTGTTTTCTTCTAAACAATGCAGATCCTCAGATTGCTGAATGCTTGCATTCAGAATTCCAAAGTTGTAAGGGGCATGGTCTTGTTTCATAGGGGTTGAATGATGTTTACAGAAAATGGATGCATCATTTCCTAAATGAAAAGTACAGCTGTGTACATTTACCATAAATGTAGATGTTAGAGTGTATTCACTGTTATAGTCATCACACTTGGGTTATCTGCCTGCAGGTAGCCCTCAGTCGGCCCGAATACCAGAGTCTTAGGATTTCTGCATCGGATGCTGTCGCTTCTTCCATGACGTCAGGTCATCAGGGGTATAAAACAGGCAGCTGACGCCATTATATCAGTTTTTCTTGCCCCAAATGTCAGGAGCCCCCAAATAGGAAGTTAGTATATGGTGGGGAATACCACCAGTAAAAAGAAAATACCAATGCCATTAGGAATGGCCATAGAGAGGAGAGGTAGAAAGATAGAGAAAGCCATGTGGCTGGAAAGAGGGAAACCAGGACTGCAACAGTGAACACACACTAACATCTACATTTATGGTAAGTGTACACAACTGTACTATGTTCTTCATGTTTCACTGCTAAGGCAGACAAGAAGTGTTAGGGCTAGCTAGTAGGCCTTGCAAGACTGCTGTAGCAAATTCAGCTCTGAATTTGGAAAAGATTGGTAAGTGGTAATGTTTGGTGAAGGTGTGTACAGAACTCCAGGTTGCAGCTTCCAGAACGTCCCTGGTAGGGACTCCCCTGAGAAATGCTGTAGAGGTGGAAGTAGCTCTAGTGGAATGTGGTCTGATCCTCTGTGGGGTAGGTTTTCCATGGTGCTTGTAGTGGAAATGGATGCAGTGTACTATCCATTTGGAAATAGTTTGCTTTGAAATGGCCTTACCCTCTCCCCCTGTAGCAAAGCTGACTAGTAGCTGGTCAGATTTTCTGAAAGGTTTAGTCCTATCAAGGTAGAACCTGAGCCGTCTGTGCACGTCCTAGTAGTGCAGGATCCTTTCCCCTTTATTTTGAGGGTTAGGGAAGAAGGTTGGCAAATGGATGGATTGATTTAGAGCCACACTTGACACCACCTTCGGCATAAAGGACAGTTTAGTCCTGAGGGAAACCCTGTCAGTCATTAGTGCCTGTAACTCAGACACTCTTCTTGCTGAAGTTATGGCTAAAAACAAGGCTGTTTTCCAAGAGAGGAATTTTAATTCTGCTGAAGCTGCAGGTTCAAAAGGGGAAATCGTGTGCTTTTTCAGTACAAAGTTAAGGTCCCAGGCAGGGGTGGGTGGTCTCCTAGGGGGGCCTTAAATTGTTAGCCCCTCTCAGGAACTGTTTGATGAGAGGGTGAGAAAACAGAGGTGGCTCAGTATTATAAAGAGCAAAGATGGCAGAGGCATGAATCTTAATGGAGGAGAAAGATAAGCCTCTGTGGAGTAGCTCTGCTAGGAAATCCAGGATTAGAGGTAAGGAGGGCACTGCTTTGTCCTTCCCTTGAGACTGATTCCAAGAACAATATCTTTTCCACTTTTCAGCGTAGGATTTCCTAGTACTAGGCCTTCTGGCTTCAATAATGATGTCCAGCACCTGCTTGCGGAGGGTTGCTGGTGGTGTATTCAAGGGATAGGTCAGGCTGCAAGGTTTAGGGATTGCAATTGTGGATGCAAAATCTGTCTCTCCTGCTGAGACAGCAGGGTAGGAGTCTGGTGAAGGTGGCAGGGTGGCACTGTTGTCAGACTGCGCAAGAGTGGGTACCAGTGCTGACGTGGCCAGTCTGCGGCAATAAGAATTGCCCCTGGCCTGTCCTGTTTTATCTTGAGTAGTACTTTTGAAAGGAGGGGCAGAGGGGGAAAGGCATAAATTGAGAGGTTTTCCTATTGAAAGGATAGGGCATCCACCTTCCAGGCCATTCTGTGAGGGTTCCTGGTGCAGAATTTACTCAACTGGTGGTTCTCGGGGGAGGCAAATATGTCCACCTCCGGTGTCCCCCACCTCTGGATCAGAAGGTTGAAGGTGTTGGGCTCCAATTTCCACTTGTGTGGGTCTAGGACATTTCTGCTTAAGTCATCTGCCAGTGAATTTTGTTTACCTGGCAGGAATTGAGCTTGTAGATGCACTTGGTTGCTCAAGGCTGTGTTCCACAGGGCCATAGCTAACCTGCAGAGTAGATAAGGTATTTGAAGGCTGTCAGAGCATTCTGTATGCCTGGCATCTCTTTTTGACTGATGTGCAGGAGAATCTGGGCTGGGCTCCAGTGGCCCTGAATGCATTTGCCTCCCATGTAAGCCCTCCATGCATAGTCTGATGCGTCTGTTGTCAGGGTTTGGGCGGCGAGGGTTGAGTGAAAAGCAGTCCCTCGTTATGGTTGCATGCTTCTGCTCACCAAAGGAACTCTGCCCTTAGACAAGGTATGATTGGAATGAGTGTTTCCAGGCCCTGAGAATGCTGGCACCAAAGGCTTTTTAAGTCCCATTGAAGTTTCCTCATATGCAGTCTTGCATATGGAATTAGCAGAATACAGGAGGCCATGAACCCTAGGGCTTGCAGCATTTTTCTTGCAGATAGTTGTGTTGGGGTGGTCATTTGTTTGAAGTAGTCTGTTAGACAGACCTGTTTTTCTGAAGTGAGAAATGCCATCTGGGAAGTTGTGTCTAAGCTTGCTCCCAGGAATACAATCTTTTGACTGGGCACCAGTTGTGATTTCTTTTCGTTGATGGTGTACCCCAATGAAGTGAGAAGGCTTTTTCCAAATGCCAGGTGCTGACGTAGCAATTCCTGACTGTCCACCTGAATCAGGCAGTCCAAGTATGAGAAATTTTGGATATTTCTCTGCCTGCAGTATGCAATGGCTGCAGCCAGGCACTTTGTGAATACTCTGGGCGCAGTAGATATGCCAAAGGGAAGTGCAGAGAACTGATGGTGCATAGAGCCTGCCCTGAAGCATAGATATTTTCTGCATGACTCCCTTATAGGGATGTGCAGATAAGTTTCTTTTAAGTCTAGCGTGACTAACCAGGCATCCTTGGCTAGCATAGCGAGAAGCTGTTGCAGGGTAAGCATTTTGAATTTTGGGACCACCAGAAAGGTGTTTAGAGTTGATAGATCCAGGATTGGGTGCCAGGAGCCCTCTTTTCTGGGCACCAGGAAAAGTCTGGAGTAGACACCCTGCCCCCTTTGTTCTACTTGAACAGGCTGAATAGCTCTGATATTGAGCAGGGAAAGTACTTGCTTTTGAGCCTCTGTCCACTGGATTGGAGGAAGGTCTGGAAACCCGGTTGGGGTTGGCAGTGTAAGGAAGTAGAATCTGTACCCCTGGGATACAATGTTTAGGACCCATTTGTCCTGAGTAATGGACATCCAGTTTTTTGCATGAAGGGCAAGTTTTCCTCCTAGGGGCACAAGTAATTGGGCAGGGCTGGGAAGGATAATTGAAAAGTCATTGTGAACTTTTTCCATAAGGGGGCGCTTACCACTCCCTGTTTTTGAGGTGGGGCACTCTATTGTTTAGATCTCTGCATACCCTGAGACTGTAGTCTGGGTGGCCTGTTTCCCCTGGGTTTGGTCTGAGAAGGCCTGAAAGGGGCTGGAAAGGACCAGTTTTTTGAAGGCCAATGCTACTGAATCTAGGTGGCTGCACTTGTAAGAATACAGTTTGCATAGCTTTAGCTTTTTCTTCCATCTTTTTAAGAACCTCTTCTGCTTTGGTGCCAAATAAACAGTCCTTATTTAAAGAACAGTCTAGTAATTTGGATTTGACATGATCTGGCAAGGTTTGCTCCTTCAGCCAAGCATGTAGGTCTCAGTACAGACCCAGTGACTGCAGCCCTGCAAGATGCTACTAGGGCATCAAAGTCACACTGCAAAGTACGCTTACAGATCTATTTAAGGGGTAAAATAAAACATTTCAGAGCTTTACTAGAAAGGCTCACCCAGACTCTGCTACACTTTGCTCTGAGGGAAAGGTTAGTTTGTTTTTTAATTTATTGCCTTTTTCTATTTTGAATACTGTGATTTGTTTTACTTACCTTGTGTTTTACTTGTATTCTGCTTTTAACTGCATATTAAAACTTGAAAAGAGACCACAGCTCTGTCTCTTGTGAGTCAGGCAGAAATTTTTTCCACACCCTCCCACCCGGTTACTGTAGTGTTCTTAAACACCACTGTCTTTCTAGTTGCCTTCCCCTTATGTTAATTTGACCATATATATCTCATTTCCTCTCCGTTTTTACTAGCTTGTGTGAGTAAGTACAAAAATTATCATTTTATGAAATCACTCCCCTTCAACTATTTATATGTATTGGCCATCCAACTGTATTCCATAGTACCAGAATACAAATGTTACAATAAAAACAGTGACTCTCCACTAAAACCTAACTTTTTAGACAGGGACAGGTAAAACTTAAGTTACCATCTAACTCCTCTAGTGCACACTGCAGTGTATAGGATAAACCATTTTTTCATCTTACTTCTAAGCATCTCTGTGTCTAGCACTTGCTTTAAAACTAGAAAGTCTTAAACTGATACAAGCACTCAACTCTCCTGGTTAATAAGTAGAAATTAACCGTACGCACTAACCAGCCTATAATTAAAAGTACCTTGCTAAGGTAAGGAAAAACAGCTCTTGTACTTTATACAAAGAAAATAAATAAATAAAAAAGCACCAAACCAGGCATGTCCAAGGGTCAGCTTCTGGTGATTGCTCATGTCCACCTGGTGAATCTGGGCTTTCTGGAGCAATGCAGCAATTGCCTCATGTACACAGACAACCCTCTCCTCCTACCACCCAACACTACAACCTGCAAGAGATGCACTTGTATAGCCAAACGGGAAGCAAAGCTCTCTCCACCCAAGATTGTGCTAGATAGTCAAGAGAAGGTTAACACCCGCCCTATGCCTCAAGCAACACATAGCCCTTCTAAACCCACACCACCAACACCCACACATTGCAACACTAAACCCATATATGTGGAGGCCCTTAACATCAACCTGCCCAAGCAACAAGGACCTCTGAAGCTGAAATGCAAACACCAATCACAACCAAAGTGTCACATAGCTCACAACACCAGTGTGCCACCCAACAACAGCCCCTAGGGCAAGACAACATACCCAACACTTTAGTCATAGGTGACTCTATAGTCAGGCACACTGATGTCCCACTCACCAGGCTGAACAAGGAGAAAATTACAGTCAGCTGCCTGGACCCGCAACATAACACATGCACTCAAGTCACTCCACAAGTACAAAATGACTCTGTCATTGTCCATGTTGGAGTGAATGACTTGACATACCTCCCTGGACTATATGAAAAGAGACATGGAAGAGCTCTCAGATCATGTGGCCCAGGCAGGTATGACCCTAGCCCTGAGTAGCATCCTGCCTTCGCCCAGAATGATACCACAGTAGAAGGACAAAATGATTGACTTCAACAATTGGCTAAGCTTCTGGTGTCACTCAAAGGGGATCCAGTATCTGTCTGCCTGGGACGACATGATCAACAGACCACTATGCTTTGCCAGAGATGGTCTGCACTAGTTGCCCCTGGGATTCAGGTTACTGGCTAAGGCTCTTGCCACCCCTACAGTGCCTTTTTCAGGCAAAGTTCAAAGGACAAAATCACCACCGTAACAGGTACAAGCATGCAAAATCTGAAGGCAATCCTACTCAATGCTAGAAGTCTAAACCTCAAAATGCACTCTCTCGAGGCACTCCTAAAAACGGAGAACATCGATATCTGTGCAGTAGCTGAGACCTGGTTCAAGGCTCCAGACAGCACCCTTGCAATACCAGGCTACAACTCTTACCACACTTTTCGGCCACCAAACCAGGACCGAAAATGGAGGAGTGTCCATATTAACCAAGGACATTTACAACACCAGGCTAGTTGCCCAACACAATGCGTCTGAAATTCTCCAGGTGCAACTAACACTAGGTAAGACTGCAATCCAAATTGTAGCTTGCTACAGATCCCCCCACCATGCCCCAAGATTCTCACTACACCTTTCTAAACATACTGGAAAATATCAAGATACAAACACCCTAATGCTAGGTGATTTCAACTACCCTGCTGTTAACTGGGAAAACTACTCGTGTACCAACACCTTTGCCCAACGGTTCTTGGAATTCATAAATTCCAATGCCCTGGATCAACTAATCCTTAGTCCCACCAGGGGCTTGAATGTCCTAGACCTGGTCATTACCAACATGGGAAATTGATGCTCCACACCTATGGTCACCCCCTCATTAGTCAGGTCTGACCATAAGCTAATCACCTTTGACATCCACATCCCATCCCCACCCCCACCCCCAGTAAGGAAACCTCTGTAAAAAAAACTTCTCCAAAGCCAACTTCATGCTACTCAAGTCTGAAGTGACAAACTTCATGACACCCATGCATACGGGAACTGAAAGTTTGACTGCTGAATCTTACACTAAGGCACTGTACGAGCACATCCACTCATGCATTCATGCATGAATAGTGCCATCCCCAACAGAACCACGATGCGCTCCTCAAAAAAAAAAGAAGCCAGTCTGGTGGTCCCTTGCCATAAACTTTACAAAAGGAAGAAACTGTTGCAGAAAAGAGGAAAATCCCAGGATGCAAAAAACTCCCTTACCAGCCTCAGTAAGAAGCTGAAATCCCTCATAAAATCCTGCAAAGCTAATTACGAAAATAAAATTGCCAAATATTGCAAAGACAACCACAAGGCATTCTATAGCTATGTCAAGAATCTAAATGGCAATGCTCAGATCTGCTCTAAGCTACAACAGAATGGCATTAAATATACGAATCCAAGGATATTGCCAATATCCTGGCAGATCGATTCAGTGCAAACTTCACCCCCTAAAGGGCTCATCTCAGTACCAAAAGACTGCCAAATTCCGATAATAACTGCCACAGGTAAAAAAACGCACTCTCCAAAGCTAAAAATACAATATCCATGGGACCAGACGACATCCCAGGCTGTGTACTACATGAACTACAAAATGAACTGGCACCTCACTTAAGTGTCATGTTTAATCATAGCCTCACCTCAGGCTTTGTGCCCACTGAGTGGCACACAGCTATATTTATCCCACTCCACAAGGGGGGATCCACCTTGGAACCTGGGAACTACCGCCCCAGTCTGACAAGCCTGACCTGCAAGGTCATGGAACGTATTATCATGGAACTTATAAACAAAGACACTAGCAACCTTCAAACACTGGACCCCACTCAGTTTGGGCTCATGAAGGGCCGATCTTGTCTCCTGAGCCTGATTGACTTCTTCGAATCAGTCTCCAGAGCCGTTGACAAGGGTAAGGTGGTCCACACAGCCTATCTGGACCTCGCCAAGGCCTTTGACACCATCCTCCACTCTGGAATCATAGATAAACTTACTAAGCTCAGCATTAATCCCTACATCACACGATGGGTTGCCAACTGGCTTACTGACAAAACCCACACTATAAAAGTAGCTGACTCCAAATCCAGCTTCAGACAAGTGGAGTACCTCAGGGTTCAGTCCTGGGACCGCTCTTGTTTGGCATCTACTTCTCTAAAGTACAGGTCAACACTAAGGGACTCTGGCTAACAAAGTTCCTAGATGACTGCAAACTGGGAGCCATTATTGAATCCCCAAATGATGTGGATATTCTACAAAAGGGCCTTACAGAAACAGATGCTTGGTGCCAGAGCCATGGACTCAAGCTCAATGCCAAGAAATGTATAGTTATCCCCTTTGGGGAAAAAAATGTACCTGTGAATTACCACATAGGTGACAGTACACTAAACACCGAAAGTGTGATAAGAGACTTAAGGGCACAGGTGGACAGTGGTATCACCTTCAATAACCACATCACCACAACAGTCAGGAAATCCTTCTATGTGGCATACCTCATCACTAAGGGCTTTTCATCCAGAAAAAAGGATCATTGTTCCACTGTACTCATCCCTCATTAGAACCATTACAGAATACAACACCCCATTTGGTATGTACCTATCAAGACATCTGCAACAACTGGAAAGGTCGCAGAAATACCTCACTAAAAGAATCACAGGCCTAAAGCAGATGCCTATGCTTACCGTCTAAAAAAGCTCCACCTACACTCTGTCCCATAATGTCTACTCAGAGGCGATCGATGCTCAACATACAAGGCCATGTCAAACCCAGAGCTGTTGGACATGCTACACTTAAAGAAATCCCAATCCCTCAGGAGACCCATGCTCCATGGATCTAAACCTTGTCATCACAATGAACAAAACATACTGGAGGGATTGGTTCCTGACCCAGAGACTCCCCAGACTCTGGAACAGACTGCCCATACATGTCAAGCACAGCCCCTCTTCAAAAGGAACCTTGATGATTGGATGGGAGATAGAAAATTCGCCCCGGGTATCACGTCAGTCACCCTGCTAAACAGGGATCCAGGGAAGTAAATACTGTGGGAAGAAATAGCCAGGGCATTGTTATGGCTAGGCTTGTATAGGTACTAGGGCCAATAGCCTAGCACCAACCTATGAACTTGGTTTGCAGAATGCATTAGCTCTTGTAAATCTTTATTTTCTGCACAATCTGGAAGTAACACCATTTTTTGTTTAATTAGTTCCATAATATGCTGCTGGTACTTCAACATGTGAAACTGGCAATTCAATGCCCTGATGGCAAGAGTTGCAGAGGTATATACCTTCTTACCCCATCTGTCTAAAGCTCTGCAATCCCTGCCTAAAGGGATAGGATTTTTGGCTGTAGTAGCCTTAATACCTTTAGGTCCCTGGGAAATGGTGTCTGGATCTGCAGTAGGATTCTTGAAGAGGAATTTGTGGGAATCAGGTACTCTGTAGTACCGGTCAGGTTTCTTAGGAGGCCGGGGGTAAAGTATCTGGAGTAAGACTGGATTCCATAAAAACATCATCTACAACATCCAGGACTGGGGGTACGCAGCTAGAGGCCTGTGCTGAGTCAACTCTAAATATTCTCGGATCTCTTTTTGGACTGAGGGTAGTCTTGGCATTCCCAGCGGAAATGCTCTCAAAGTATGCAAGGTTTCACAAAAAGAAAAATCCTCTGGAGGGGAGGCAGAGGGAATGGATTCCTCTGCATCTGAATCCTCATAAGTTGATAAAGGCATGTCCTGATAATCAGAAGGATCAGAATCATCGGAGTCCTGGTCTGTTGAATCAGAATGAAACTCAGTTCTTTGTCTCTTAGCAGGGGAAGGCTGGCTTCCCCTAATTAGGGTAATAAGGTCTTTAGCCATTCTAAGCATTTGGTTTTGTGGCATGGCAGCTTGAGCATGCGCTTTGGTCGTCGGTTTTCTAGGCATAGTGCATACTCTGGGCCTCAGAAGCTCGGTAGTTTTAGCTAAAAATGAAGTAGTCAGTTTAATTCGAACACCGGTATGTCGGAATACACCCTCAGAAGACGGTGTCATCCAAGGTAGAGACATCCGCAGGTTCCATAGTCGAAGAAGCATCTCGCAGCATACCGGACTCCGAATGGGTCTCAGCAGAGGCCTGCGAATCTGTAGAAGCGGGTATCAGGGGCTGCAAAGGCGCCTCACTGAGTACCGGTGGACTGGCAACTAGCCTGTCTATCTAAGTTGTTTTGGAAGATCGGTAGTCGGATGGCTTATCAAAGCCATTTCTGAATACGGAAAATGAGAGCGAAAGAATTTAGTGACAAGGATAGCCAGATGATGAATGGTTTGGGCATTAAACAAGGCACAAAACCGACAACGAGGAACGTCGTGGTCTGGACCTAAACAGGTGATGCAGTAAGAATGAAAATCTCTGTGAGGTATTTGCTTTCCACAGGCAAGGCAATTAACTTTTTCTGACATCGGTTAGAGCAAGAAAAAAGGATCCTCGACTGTCTATTTAGCTTTAGAAGACTCAGGATTACAAACTCAAAAATGAAAATTTCAGGTAGTGGCCAACCAGCACTTGCGAACTGCTTCTGCTTTGGCTCCTCCTCAGCAAGAAAGACTGATGTAATGACATTGGCTGCCTGTTTTATACCCCTGATGACCTGACGTCATGGAAGAAGTGACAGCATCCGACGCAGAAATCCTAAGACTCTGGCATTCGAGCCGACTGAGGGCTACCTGCAGGCAGTTAACCCAAGTGTGATGACTGCAACAGTGAAACATGAAGAACATCAACAGTTCTCCAAGCCGTGCCAAGTGCAATCATCATCATTAAGTCTAGATTTACTTCTAACAATGGTAAGTAAAAAATCCAACTTTTGACACGAGAACACAGATCATTGTTATCAACTATTACCTTGTTAAATATGCATAGCATTTATTACATTGTACAAGACATTTGTACATTAGCAAATCATTAATTGCACATTCATTTAACGAATCCATATTCGGCTACAAACGAATAAAATATTGTAAAAGAAAAGAATAATCAAAATTCTTCTCAGCAGAACAAAAGGGCAATAAAAAAGTCATATGGAACAAAGGATCATTTGTTGTTAAAATCATAGTGGAGAAATGTAAAATGGGAAGAATCTAAGTATGGCATGGATTGACTACAAAAAAGCATTTGATAGTATCCCTCATTCATGAATAAAAGAGTGCTTAAAATGTATAAGATACACCCTACGCTGATCGACTACATTACAGTGACCATGAAACAGTGGCAGACCAGTTTGCAATTAAGCCATGATAAACAACAAATTATCACAGGGATAAAAATTCAAAGGGGGATATTCCAGGGCGACACCCTGTCACAGTTACTATTCTGCCTTGCCCTTAATCCATTAAGCCATTTAAATAACAGCTTAGGCCATGGCTATAAACTGGCTCCTAGAAAACAACAAAGCGTAAAGACTTCTCACCTTTTCTTTGCCGATGATTTAAAACTGTGTAGCTCATCAGATGAGAAACTGAATCACAACTTTTTCAGATGATACAAGAATTTCATTTGGTCTTGATAAATGTGCAAAAGCAGCCTTTAAAGCAGGAATACTGCAACGCCAGGAAAATATCAGTTTGGGACAAGCAAGGAGAAGTTTATAAATATTTGGGAATTGATGAAGGATCAACAATAAAACATGAACAAATGTGAAAAAAATTAGTAAGGAATGCTTCAGAAGACTTAAATTAATCCTGAAATCAGCACTGACATCTAGGAACAAAATTCAAGCTATAAACCACTTTGCTCTTCCTGTCCTTACAGTTTTGGAGTGACTGACTGGCCCCAAAAGTGTTGAATAGATCAGGTAGGAAAATAAGGATGCTTCATGCTCACCAACTGATTTACTAAAATCCGTGCATACAAAGATTATATATTCCCCATTCCAAAGGAGGGATGGGCCTCCTTGAAATTGATTATATGTATAGATCTGCAGTTGTGGGACTCCATACATATCTGCTGACCTCACAAGACCCAAATGTAGTAAAAGTTTTGAAATATGAGGAGAATAAATCTAAGATGACTTCTCTGCATAATCTAGTAGAAGCTTATTGGCATCAAGCAGGAATGGAAATCAAACCAGAAGTAGATAAAAATCGGGCAGTAAATGAATGTGCCGAAAAACAAAAGAAAGAATATAAGGTGAAGGATCAGATGAGAAGGCAAGAAATGTGGAAAAAGCAAACCAAGAGATGAAAGGTTAATACTGGCGGCCCAAGATATTGGTCTGTGTACACGCTGGTCTATAAAGTCCATTGAACATGTGGGATAAATAGACAAATGTAGGTTTTGTAAAACCAAATTGGAAACAGCTGCACACCTCATTGCTGGTTGCAACATACTAATGGCAGAAGGACTGTATACTGAAAGGCATAATAATGTGGTGAGACTGTTGTACTGCGGATTGTGCAAACATTATGGTACTGAAGTGACTGAAAAACACTGGAAACATGATCCACAAAGCATTATAGAAAATGAAGTTTCCATCACATGGGATCATCCATTACCAACAGTTCAAAAGATAGATGCTAGAAAACCGGATATAGTGGTCCAGGAAAAGAAGACAAGAGTAGCATTGATCATTGACGTTGCCACACCAGTGACTACAGTGTCTTGCGTACAGGTAGACACAAAGTCATAAAATATCAGGATCTGCAGGCAGAAATGAGAGCTATGTGGAAGAAAGATACCCAGACAGTTCCAATAGTAGCAGGAGCAATGGGTCTTATAAAAAGAATTTACAATCCTATTTAGGATATGCTACCAATACATGTGACTCCATACGAACTGCAGAAGGAGTCATTACTGGGCACACTGCGGATGCTGTGAAGAGCACTACTGGCTGACATCAAAGACTGAAACAATACTAATTTCATGAACTTTAAATCGTACTTTGACTTAGGAATGGGGTCCATTCCCGTCATGGTATTAGAAACTCAAAAGACTTGGAAAAATTAAAAAGACAGTCCTAATTACTGTGTTCATTTGTTCTTCTTCTTGACTTCTTGGATCTTTTATTGACCTTCAGCAGTCTATTTCTTTCACTGATTTCAATATGTCTATCTCTATTAAATCAAGCAACTCTTCTCTTGGCTAGTTTTCTTCAAAACGGAGGGCACATTTTTTGTTTTTCATTTCTTGCAAGCATTCCATAAAAAGTTCTGTTGCATCTTCCTGTGGCACATACTCCAATTTCATCCTGTGCCATCCACTGCTCTATCATACGGGAACTCACTGGCTTATCACTCCTCAACATTGACCGTCGGTTTTCACAGTTTTCTGTTCCTTCCCTTGTTGTCCAGCTTCAAGTGAACGTTTATACTGATTTCCTGTGGAAGACTCCAAAATATCTTCGTATGGCACCTGACCAATTGCTTCCCGTTCCACTGGCTTCCCCTTAATTTGGAGGTCCATTGCTCTATCCTGTTGTAGTGCTTTCTGAATTAGATTTTCTACACTGAATCCTTTACTTTGGAGGTACTCCATAACCTCAGTTTCTATTTCTT
The DNA here is from genome assembly GCF_019279795.1 of Protopterus annectens. Classification (NCBI taxonomy): domain Eukaryota; kingdom Metazoa; phylum Chordata; order Ceratodontiformes; family Protopteridae; genus Protopterus; species Protopterus annectens. The sequence goes on from NC_056731.1 coordinate 467,229,909, forward strand.
TAATTTCTCCATTACTAATCTCCTTTTCTTCTATTCCTCTTTGCCTTCTTATTTTTTGTATTGTAAATTTTTTCATGTCTGGATTCTTTTGCTTGCATTTCTCTTCAAATATGTTTGGTGCTGTTCTTTTTGTATTGATTAGTTTTACTTTCTCCTTTGCATAGATAGTACACCATATTAAATGTCTTTTTCTATCACATGCCCATATTTCTTCTTCAGATGTCTCCTGATCTTTGTTTTTCATTACTTTTGGGACTCATTCCATCATGCTGTGATGTAACCCATGTTAGACCTTCTACACCAAATCCTTAACTTTGCAGGCACTCCATAACTTCAATATATATATATATATATATATATATATATTTTTTTTTTTAAACTTCTACTTTACTAATCTTTTCTACATTCCCTCGTTGTGATATTTTTTAATTGTGAAATTTTCCATTGTCTGGATACCTTTGCCTGTATTTCTCTTTGAATATCTTTGGGGCCACCTTCTTTATGTTGATTAATTTGGCTTTTGCCTTTGCATAAATATTGTACCATATCAAATCCCATATCAAATCTCTCTTCCTTTCCCATGTCCATATTTCTTTTTTTATACTTTTCAAAAATACCTGGGTTTGCTGTTCATATTTTCACACTTCCTCAAATGCTTATTTTGCCAAACAGATCAAAGTTTCTTGGTCTATACATTGTTTTCACAAGTCTGTTGTTTTAATGACCACAAATTTTTATTTGAAACTTCTCACAGTTTTTCTGTATGGCTGCAGTTATTCATCTTAATGGCATGCATCTAAAAATCCTACTCAGTTCTTGTTTCTGGACCCCCCCCCCCCCGTTTCATTACTCTCTCTTTCCACTTTGGATTTATAAGCTTCACTTCTGTTACATATATGAGCCCTAACTGCGTAGTTCTAAAGTTAACGTGTACAACACCAAGTAAATAAGTTGAGAAAGTAGGACATCTTTTAATACATCAAGCCTCCTTTTCCAATCCTTCCTTACCACATACTGCCCTCTCTCTCCCTACCTTTTCTGCTAGTCTAAACCTACACATCAATCTCCCCTCAGACTGGCTCCTCTTTTTCCCTCCCTTCTCAACATCATACACAACTCTCTACACTTTATCATTCCATTCACTACTTTTACATTCTAATTCTCCTATTTACCTCGTACCTCTTCCATCTTTATATGCCTCATCAGTCTATGTTGAACACCTAAAAACTTGCACCATTTCATTTACCAACTGTGTAGGTTATATTCCAAAGTGCAAATTTCCCTAATTGCATATGCTATTTCTAATTTGTAAATTTTATCCAATTTACAAATATCTTTTGTTAGTACTATTTATGTTTTCTTTGTAATAAAACACTATGTATGCAAACGTATTGGCAAAAAAAGTTATTAGGACTCACCAGCCCAGGCATGAATGCACAGTAGCAGGCAGTACTCTTCACCACCCACTCAGGAAGAGGAGTGCCAAAAAAATCCATTTAAAGGACAACGACCTGCAGCTGCCATTAAACTGAAGCAAAAAAGGTGGACTATTACTGCAGCTATTTAAAAATAAATGCTAAGGTTATAAAAGATGTCAGATATCTCAAGAATGTTGGCATTTTATCATACAAGGGGGCTGCCACACCTTAACCCCTGAATATATATATATATATATATATATATATATATATATATATATATATAGTGGCTGTAAAAAAAATACAAGCAAGGGTTAAGGGGTCTTGGCTTCCCTTTATACATTAAGATGCTTACAGACACTAATGTAATGTATTTTCCTTCATTTTCTATTTCCTTGTAACTCCTGCAGTAATCCAGTTTCACTCCATTGCTGCCATTTATGTCCCACCCACAAGACACAACTGCCCACATAAGGACTCTCCTGTGTAAAGTTGGACAGGTGGCAATCCTATACACAGTAATTTAACTTTTACAAGGGACAAGGACGAAGAGAGGCAAATCTTTGCAAAATCGGGGACAGGTTAGAGGAAACTGTCTCTGTGTATCCCTTCAGCATACTATATAGCATTATTTAAATCAAATGTTTCATGAGGGAAGTTGAGTGGAAAAAATGGTTCTGAGTATCCCTTCAGAAAATATTTCTTTGTTATGAATGACTAAGCACTACAGTTAAGTGAATGACTGATTTGAGAATGACAGACACGCTTCTCAACTGTCCAGATTTTCATAGAATGTCCAGATTTTTGCCACACATTTTTGGTTCCTCATAAAATTGCTGTTTTCTGGCAAATCATTAGCAAATAACTGAGGACTGAAGTCAGAAAATAATGAAAGACATTAGAGTTTAAGACTTCATACAATCAGAAAATTCATGCTAATCCAAACCCTGTTGTTCTATCAACTAAGTTTGTAAGAGCAATATTTAAAAACTGTCCCTGTTTCTGGTCCTTTGTTCCCTCATTATTTAAGGCTTTGTCCTGATTTCCTGCTCTAGGAGGATGAAAGATATGATGACAGACGTTTTTGTCATCCTAGGGTTGCCACCCATTCAATAATCCAAAGTGAGACATGGGGTGTGGCTGAATACATGTCATCACTGCAAGTGTGGTCATTGTTACAGGGTATGGCCAAGCACGACATCACCATGGGAATGATGAAGGAAATGGTGTAGTTAATGACAGTACTGAAATCCCTCTCATAAACCATTTAAAATTACACGCCTATACAACAATGAAAAAATAAGCCTTACCAGAAAAACACATACAGTAAACTCTCAGTTAAACGGAACTCAAGCAACCGGTACTCATCTGTTGCACTTTGTTTTCCCACCACAGAAACATACCGCACGTTTTTAGAGTTTGAGTTCTAAAAGGAAGATGGGAATAAATTCCCTCTCTCACCAACCTGAGAAGTCAAACAAAAGAAACAAATAAGCAAAACAACGCACGTTGAATGTTCCATGTTATTTGCTGCCTTGTTTCACTCTTGCGCTGGGTTGTTTTGCTTATTTATTTATCAGGATTGTGTCTGCTAAGAGTGTTTACTCTGTGGGGAGTGATACTTACTTTCAAACCAAAAAAAAGTTTAGGCTACACTATTAGTCAGGCCTATTTTTAATAGTAACTCTCAAGCAACCAGAAACTACAGTTATCTGGCATCTACCAATCCCCATGGGTGCAAGTTAACTGAGAGTTTACTGTACATACACATTATCTACATTCTCATATTACAATGCATTATGTTACACTGTCTTACTACATTATAACAAAATTGCACAAGGAATGCCAATCATAATAAAATGAGGGTTATGCTGCTAAACACTAGGAGCCTAAACCAAAAACTGCACGCACTCCTATCACTGGAGGGTGTAGATGTCTGTGCAAATCACAGAAACCTGGTTCAAGTCCTCAGAGTACCCCGGCCTTGCAAGGCTACAATGCCTTCCACACCTTCAGACCACAAAACAAATGTGTGAGAACCAAAGGAGGTGGTGTTTCTATATATATTAGAGATAAATTCACTTACCAACTAGTTAGACAGGACACCTCCATGGAGTTGCTCCAAGTTCAGATTAGTGTGGGTAAGACCCTCATACCCCTCCATGAATCATGATGTGCATGAGGCCTACATGGCCAAACTGGAGTCAATCCAAATATTGCCAAACACTCTGGTCATGGGAGATTTCAATTATCCCACCATCAAATGAGAAATCTACTCTACCCTAACTTACTAGCGCAAAAGTTCCTTGACTTTGTTAACTCAAATGCTCTGGAAGAAATTGTTCAAACATCAACAAGATGAAGAAACATAATAGATCTGGTCCTCACTAACAGATAGATGCATCACCACAACTGTCAGACCCTCATTAGTTAAATCTGACCACAAATTAGTTGCCTTCGAACTAGCACTAACACAGAACTTACAAGAGAGAAAAAACCCTTACCTTCACCAAGGCAAACTATACCCTCCCTCCTAGGGGAATGTATAAAAGCATTCCAAGCCCCACCCCCAGCTGGAAGTGGCAACTACACCAAAGCTTATACTAAAGCCCTGTACAATCATTTGTATAAGTGCATAGACTCAGCTGTTCCAGACAGGATCAAAGCTAGAGCCCAAAGTAAAAACAAGCTGCCCTGGTGGACATCCAGCATCAACAAACTTTACAATAAATGCAAAAAGTTGCTGTCTAAGAAAACTAAAGCAAAACCCCAACAAATGGAAAAGCACCCTATTCTGCCCCAACAAATAAGACAGCATGTCATAAGGTTAACTTTGAGAAAAACTCAGCATTCACAGCTAAGAATAAACATAAGGCCTTTTACAGCCACGTATGCAGCCTAAAAAAGTAGAACCCAAGCATATGCTGAAATAGTGACCTACAGTATCTCACACACACTGATCCTGCAGATGGACAGGTTTGGCAAAAATTTCACTCCATTATCCCCTCCAAACTGATCAAAAACCATGCCCACAACTCCCCCCCACCCTACATATCTGAAGAGCAGGTCAGTAAAGCCTTGCCTAAGGCAGAAAACACAGCCTCTATGCGGCCAGACGGCAACCCAGGCTGTCTTCTAAACAAACAAAAACATGAACTAGCATCACCATTAAGTACTCTATTCAATCACAGCCTAACCACAGGCTACATTTCTGTGGAATGGAGAAAAGCAACAGTTCTTCCCCTCCATAAAGGTGGCTTAGCAACAGATCCAGGGAATTACAGACTCATAAGTCTGACCAGCCTCATCTGTAAAACCATGAAACGTATCATCATATACCTCATAATTAAAAAGACATAGGTGACCTCCAAACCCTGGATCCGATCCAATTCTGCTTCGACAAGGGCAGATCCTGCCTGCTAAACCTGGTGGATTTCTTCAAAAAATGTGACTACGGAGATGGACAACGGCAAATCTGTGACACAGTATACCTCAACTTGGCCAAGGCCTTCAACACAATCCTAAACTCAGGCATGACCAATAAACAGTGAACTGACTGTAAATCCCTTTGTTGTAAGATGGATTGCCAACTGGCTCACAAACTGGTCACATACTATCAAAACGAGTGACTCCACATCAACCAGCAGACCTATCACCAGCAGGGTGCCACAAAGATCAGTGCTGGGCTCCTTACTATTTGGTATATACTTCTAAGAAGTTCAAGCCAAAATTAAGGGGCTGTGGCTGACCAAGTTTGCGGACAACTGCAAACTGGGTGCAATTATCAAATCCCCAAATGATATTAGTATAATTCAGGATGGTCTTACCAAGACCAACAATGGTGTCAGTCACAGTCTCAAACTATTTTATTTTACATTTGTTGACCGGGATAGTCCGATTGGATGCATGTCCATTTTCAGCGGAGGCCCGGGGAGAAAAGCTCCAAGGGTAAGCAGATACAGCATTACATAATACCTGCATCACATATTACAAACAGAGATTACATAAGTAAGCAAGTTAAACAAGTTCCACAGGTTAGAGTTAATCCAGAGCGCAAGTCAGGATTAAATAATTACACAGTAAACTGGTTAACAGATTTTTACACATTCTAAAGAGAGTTAGCCAGGCTTGATACATTGACATAGCCAGTTGTTTGAGTCTAGTTTTAAATTGACCTAAGGTGGAAAGTAAGGTAATATCAACTGGAAGAGAGTTCCAGGATCTACTTACAGAGTTTGCAAAGAGAGAGTCATCAGCTGTGTTATTAATTTTGCTAGTCTGAATTAGTAGTTTCTTAGAGGATCGAAGCGGTCTAGGATTGTTATAGGGGGTGATAATATTTTTAAGTGCAGGAGTATTGTCCGGATTATAGTGGATTTTATAGGCCATAATCAGTTGGTTATACTGGATTAGGCTGGGTAGTTCAAGCCACGCAAACTAAATGCAAAGAAATGCATCATCATTCCCTTCAGTAAAAACAATGTCACATCACACTATCAAATAAACAATACCCTATGTATCTACAAAGTGGTAAGGGATCTAGGATCACAAGTAAACTGCAACCTTAACTTTGACCACTATGTGTCTGCTGTAGTAAGGAAGGTTTTCTACATAGCACACTTGATTAGCAAAGGCATCGCCTCTAGAGCAAAGGAGGTCATAACCCCTTACATACTCATCACTAATCAGGCCCAAAATTGAGTGCACCTCCCCTTTTGGCATGTACCATACAAAGCACCTGAAATAACTGGAGAGACCTCAGAGGTTTCTAACAAAGAAGATCAAGAGAGTCCAGCACGTCTTACACAGACCAACTAAAGTCCCCTGTACTATACTCAGTATTGTATAGCTTTCTTGGGGGAGACATGCCTGGCTTACACAGCAATCTCCGACCCAAACCTAATGAATTTGCTGCACATCCATAAATCAAATGGAACTAGAGCAACCCATTCCAGGCACCTAAGTATGGCCTGCAACTTGAATAGGATGGGCTGGAGGGACAGATACATCTCAGCGACTGCCGCATCTTTGGAACTGACTGCCAATTCATGTGAAGCAGAGCACCTCTATGACACTGTTCAAAAGGAATCTAGATGAGTGGATGGAAAGCAAACTCTTACCAGGGATAGCACCCACAACCCTCCCGGACATGAGCAATCATTACTAAACACAATCCTGGGTATTGACTAGACTATCACTGGTATCGCATTGGGATGAAACAGCTAAGCTTGAAATGACCTCAGAGTCGATAGCCTGGTAACCTCCTATGAACCCCAGTTTGCTACAAAGAGAAAGAAAAAAAGAAACTCAAATCCATTCTTAAAGGCTAGCTAGATGGAAGTACTGGGAATTCCTAAATGCAATATGTGTAAATATTACTTAGCAGACAGCCCTTTAATCGTGGTAGACAGTTATAAGAGAAGCAACCTAGTAAAGGCATTTTTTTTTTATTGTCAAGGTAGGATTGTTGTTTATTTTGCTATGTGCATAGTATTTCTTTTTTTTTTATATAAGAGATTTCCAAATATTAAATTTGCAACCAGTCAAAAAGATGTGAACAATGACTTGTATAGGAGTGCAACAAAATTTCCAGGTCAAGAATTTTTTTTTCTGTGTTAAGAGTATGTGCTTTTTAATCAAAGAGGAGGTGATTTTGAATTTTTATTCGAAGAAAAGGAATTGTTAAGGCAATTATAGTTTGAGTGTGTGTGTGTGTGTGTGTGTGTGTGTGTGTGTGTGTGTGTGTGTGTGTGTGTGTGTGTGTGTGTGTGTGTGTGTATATGTACATACGTTTATCACCAGCAAATGACATAGGGGTTAACATTTAGCAGGGAGAATTTATCTAGGATACCATAACGCTTGAGTGTGGGATGGTGTTGAATGCCTTTGTAAGACCAGATAGGCAGTGTGCACTAATTTGCCCTTGCCCATTGCCTTGATGAAGTCAACCAGATTAAATAGGCAGGACCTGCTGTTGAACCAGAGCTGGGTTGGGTGAAGAATCTATAGGTCACATCTATCCCTATGTTTTAGTCCTATAATGATCCTTTTATAGTCTTACAGATGAGGCTGATCAAATTTATGAGTCTGCAGTATCCTCTCCTTTGTGAAAGGGAATGACCTCTAGTCATCTAGCACAGAGCCTGTTTTGAGGCTCATTTTGAACAGCCTCTGTAATGGGTGTCTGACGATTCATGTTGCAAACTAGGCAGGCTTCGTATGTTATCTAACACTATAGTCATAGTACAGTTGGTCTTCATCTGCAATGTGTTACAGGAAAAACAAAAAGAAATGGTCACAGTACTGTATTTCAACTAATAATGCTATTTACTGCCACCCCCCCCCCCCAAGATCAATGTAACAAACAAATGGCCAACAATGTAGCTAACAAATGGCCAATAAAAATAAATAAAAAATAATAGATTGCTGTTGTGGGCACTATGTATTGTTAGCACCATACACTGATATGACTGGTGTCCTTCCAGTATGTACAGAAATAAACATACTGAAAAAGAAAGACAGATGGGGGGGGGGGGGCACTAAAATTCTCCAAGTTGGGACATCATGAATGTTTCATAAACTGCCTGTTAAGCAAACTACAGTGGAGTTCACAGACATGCTAATATGACAAAATACATTTAAAATAATGCTTCACAGACAAGGTAATGACACATTAACCTTACAACACTGAAGACTGATGCAATATCTTTGTTTTAGTTGTTGTTATCTTGCTACAATGCTATGCCTGAAAAGTTATTACATTTTCATAGTTAAACCATGTCTTACAACATATCCAGTCATGGCTGCCAGAGTTTGTACCTGCTTTGCTACAATGTTTCCATGCACTTCAAGCTGAATTCAAATTAGCAAACAAGCTACATACACTGTTGCAAGGCCATGTAAATGTTGTAATGTGACACTAAGCTACACTGAAAGTTATTTGTATCATAGCCACTTGAACAGGTTTGAATGCATTCTGAGTATATTAGACTTACTTTTGTAACACATATGAAAATAAATTGCTCTTCTTCCAGTGCAGGCAGTGGTATTGATATGATTAGTTAATCTGATGTACTGCTAACTGCTACACATTTCTCAGAAGTGGCTCAGGTTAGGTGACCACAGTCCTAAGGAAGGATCAATAAATGGGCATTTTACAGATATTTTAATTGTGTACACTGCAGACAGAATTTGCTAGTTAAGTGCACAATCTTGCAATAAAGCTGATGCCCATAGATAGATAAAGTTTCACTATGACAAGTGTGACCCAGATTTGATTAGCAGCTAAGGTACCTGAGGCACTGGCATGGAAGGACAGGCATGCCCATTCTGGGATAAGGGCATGTACATGGGCATACCCTGTAGTCAAACTATGGCAGAGACTGAGAACATGCAGGGGGCATTGTCCTGAAGGGGAATACATGGAGGACACTGTCACCACAGAGGTAGAATGATATGTCAGTATGTTCCCATTGTATGTCTACTACTGGGCTTCAAATGTGTATGCACTGGAAAGGGAAGTTAGAACATAAAAATAAAAGAGTACTGTACAGCTACGTATGAGAGATGAAGGAGTGCCCAGGCGACTTGGTGGGAGTGGAACAGATTTACAGAAAATGGTGGTGTTTAGGGGAACTTTGGTAAGTATGACAATACCATTAAAAGTCAAAGTTAAGCAATGACAGTCACCAGATTATATTGGTTATGTAGATTATGTTCAAGTAATAGCATTTCTTGTCTAAAAACATGAAATGCACTCAATGTGCTCAAGTGCTTCTGTGTCTGTAATTGCTAAATGAACTCACTATAGACAGTTGTGCACTTGTGTGTGCGTCTGTTTCCCCCCCCATTTTGCATGAGAGTGCAACGGGAGCATCAAGGTGAGCACAGCAGATAAAACTTCCCAAAATCCAGTAACAGTCTCCAGCAAATCCACTGGGTCCCAAAGTGTTCCTAGACAAGCTGAGATATGTAATCTCTCCAACATGCCCAGGGTCTTCCACAGGTTTTCTAACCAGGTGCTACTCCTGCTCTGCTGTTCACTGGAGGCACACAGAAAACATCCCTGGAAGGTTACTGATTGATCACGAAGTGGCAGTGGCCGAACTATGACATGATCCTCTTGTACTTCCTGCCTCCTGACTCTTCCATGGAGAGTGAGCTAAGTTACTCTGCAAAGGAACTTCATCATTGCCACTTCTACCATTTATCTTGGCCTTGTACTCAGTATCCAAAGTGTTAAAATATGTGAATGAGAATACGGGTTAATACATTGAGAGATCTGTAGTGTAAAGCAATACTTAACTGAGCTTGACCGTCTAGTTAAATGCCAGCAATACTGCTAACATTGCCCCTTTCCATTTGTCCATTTCAAGCTCTGCTGTATCATCAGCTGAAAGCAAGATTTCAAGATGCTTGTACTCCACGGAATACAAGAAAAACAGAATTGAAAGCACCGTTTGCACATCACCTTGGTATTAAAAAAATTAAAGCACTAGCTTGAAAGTTTCTCTGGTGGCCAAAGTTTGATGAGTAAATAAAACAGATACATAAACAGTGTGACCATATCAGACAAAGCAGAAGATGGCAACATAAAAAATCATTACAACCATAGCAGTTTCTGGGTGGACGCTACAAAAGGCTGCATTTTTTTAATTTGCAGGGACTGTTTAAGAACATGTCATAGTTGCAAATACAGAATGGCAAAAACAAGAAGCCTTACAGAAATCTACCCCAGTATCATGGAATACTGTTCTAAATACAAAAACAAACTCTTTTGAAAGCTCTTGAAAGCACATTTTACAATCAAATATAAATATAACTGTTATACAAAACCAAGTTAGATATGAGGAACTCGTCCCCAAGCTGTCCTACTAAAAATCTGCACTATACTTTGTAATATGCAACCATACTAATACATACAGAATTGTATAACTATTCATGTAAAAGTACAATTAGTTGTTATTGAACTGTAAATGTTGGTTTGAAATGTAACTCATAAGGTAATGTATTGTAAATGTTGTTTGAAAAGATTTACTGCCTCTTGGCCCGGGTCATAGCTGACCACACAGTTCATTTACGTATAAGACAATGTTAAAATTTGAAATAGTAAAAAGAAACTAGGAAATGGTGAGATAGAAATAACTTCTGAACAAATATTGAGCTAAGAGTAGGATACACACTAACCCTTACAGAAAAAGTTACATCTTGAGGTAGCTTACAAGCATCTCTTTAGTTGTGCTTTAAGTTACCAAGCTTGTGAATCCCACAGGCCAGGTGCTTTAAAAGAAATTAACTTAAGTTCTGATGACTCAGTCCTCAGCTTGGATACTGCTAGTAGCTCACATGTAAATAATTAATTTGTCAACTATGCAACTGTATCTATAAACATGCCAGGACTTTATATCCCATTTTTTTTTTTTTACTTGCTGACCAGTTTGCATGTTGTTGTCAGAAGTTTAACATTGTACACTCATTGCTAATCTGTGCATGTATTTATGCTTCCTTATGCTCTGGGTCATGGCTAAAAAGTGCCACCAACCAGTCCATCTACCTTCCCAGTTAAAAGGCAAAATAAAGAAATAAATGAAAAAGTTTCTGGTGGATGTGAGGAGCTCTGAAGAAAAGACTAGACACTTAAGTCATGGAGGACTTTAAACATTGTCAAAAGAACTTTGTAAATTACAGTCATTCTACGAAGTTGTATAGAGGTGCTTCAGGTTGAGGTAATTCACAGGCCTAAGGAAGGCTCCATGAATGGGTATATACTTGAAGCTGCTGCTGCTGTGTATGATGACAGCATTGGATAGGACTCCACATGAATGTTATTGAGGATAATTAATGGGCCTAGTAGTTTGGAAGACAGATAAAGAGGTTTACTCACTGTGTCCTTGGACAATGGCATACAGGAGCTACAAAGCTTGAGAGAAAAGACACAGCTGCTCCTTTTGCCTAAAGCTACTGCTATATGAAATAACATGGAAGATCAATTCAGCAAAATGCATGCTAGTGGCTTGTCTGAACTTATGTATATACTTTTCCTTGAAAATGTCCACAATGTAAAGTTATTGCATATATGACGAATTTGGACATAAGTGAGGTACTATTTTTATAACCTTATGTGTGGCATATCCGCGGTGGTGCAGCGGTAGCGTTGTTGCCTCACAGCAAGAGGTTCTCCAGTTCGATTCTCGGCTGGAGTGCCTTCTGTGTGGAGTCTGCATGTCCTCCCCGCGGTTGGGTGGGCGTTCAAAAGACATGTGGAAATGGGCGTGCCTTCGTTGAAGGCTGAACATCGAGCTGGCACCTCGGCGTTTGTGAAAATCTACTACCAATCATTAGAGGACTGGAATTCCGCTGTGGCGACCCCTAATCGGGAAAAGCCGAAAGATAACAACAACATGTGTGGTATATACTGTATTAATTTTAGTATTCATAATCCTATGAGGTAATGTTTTTAAACGTTATTTTAAATTAAAAAAAAAAAATATATATATATATATATATATATATATATATATATATATATATATATATATATATATTTTTTTTTTATAAAATAATTACAAATAATCTTCTGTCAGCTAGGATACCTGTACCTAGATTGCAAACTAGACAGATTATGGGAATATACTTACTGCGACCCACCAAGGCCAGTGTCAGAAAGTCCAAGTACAGATATTCAGATGAGGTCTAGGTAGGCAGTACAGACTGTATGCCTCCTTATCCATGGCTACAGTAACCCTTTTGAAGAACTCAACCAAGTTAAACAGGCCTGGTTTACCTTTTATAAAGCTGAACTGGTGTGTATCCAGGGATATACCTCATTCTTTGGAGTTTAGCTATAATGTATCCCAGAGCCTTGCAAATTAACACGCGAGACTAATAGACCTGTAATTCCCAAGGTCAAGAGAAACCACATTTATGGAAGGGCACCACAATTGCTATTCTCCATACCTCTGGGACATAACCAGTGGAGAAACTCTGGTTGAAAAGTTGACACAGAAGTTTTAGCTAGATGGGACTTAACACTTCTTGTCAAACATTCAGGGATATTATTAGGCCCCATGGAAGTGGTAATTTATTTTTTAAAAGGATTTGCTCAGAAGTGATTTTGGGAGGGAAGGAATGAGGTGGACAGAGGGATGGTGGGCATGGTGAACTTGGGACAGACTTGGTTGGCAAGTTTATTACTTATGTCTCTGGGGTCAGACAAGTAGGCATCATTTGAAGTAAGTTCACTGCATAATTGCTGGTTCCTTCTAAGCTTCCTAACATAGTAGAAGATGGTCTAACTGCTGTCTCTGAAGTAGCTGAAATTTTAAATTCATAGTCAGTCCTGCATTTCTGTATGCCAAGTTTGAGGGACCTGCTTGCCAGTTTTTAAATTTCTTTTATAAGGATGATGTGGACATCATTTAGAGAGGGGGTAGATGTTTTTTTCTTCTGTATTATAGAGATTGTTGACAGTCTTGCTCAGCCATACAAGTTTAATTCTGAACTTGCTTCAACACACCTATCCAAGGAGGAGTAAAATTCAGTGGAGTAGGTAGCAACTTCAGTTACAAGGTTTGCTGGAGAGCTATACCATTGGTGATTACCAAAAATACTGGTAAATACTAAGTAATCAGATTTGGAATAATCCTGCAATGCAAATAAGTTACTAGGGGATACATAACAGATTTTCTGGAATAATGTTACACCTACATGTTTAGATTGGGTTGGGGATATGTTGATATGAGGTAGTGTCATCTGTGCCAGGGACAGCAGGACAGTGCATGTGTAACATATGCCAGCATGGAGTTTTGTAAAGAATTGTAGGTCATTTGACTATTACACTGATTTACAGATGCTTGTGTAAAAAATGCATCAACAGTGGGTCCTGATAAACAGAAAATGGATATACATGTATGTCAGACAGTATTATTATGGCTGATTAAATGTATATGTTTTAACAGAGAATTCTAGAAGGAAGAGGTTAATCTCAGTCCAGCTAATTTTGAAAAATAGGTTGGTTTAGGCAGGACAGGCCTTTGGTCAACTCTTGCCCCAGGCAAAAGGTCTCCACAGCACCACACCCCCCTGTAACCCTATCCTGGTCTACCTACACCATCAAGACTACTGGAAAAGTGCCCATGCTAGAGCGGTGCCCTAGGCAGAAGCCTAGTTGGCCTATGCCTAAGGCCCACTATGAGATTAAGCCATAAAGATTTTATCTTGCAGGTCTGATTGCAGCCAGAGACAAAAATGTCTGGGCAAACTAGGACTAGGAATCTTACAATATTGTACTTAGGGGTGAACTAATTGCTCCCCTGGAATGGTGGAGGTTTTTGAAATTGTTTTATAGCTTTCAAATGCTGCAACAGACCTTAGCAAAGCACTGGCTGTGTATTGTACCAGAGTCAGGTGACCACCTGTGATAGTCTATAACTAGCACTGAAATGATTCTTTAAATATTAGTGAGAGATATAATGGAACTCTCACACCACCAATTTGTCTTCCGGAACCTGACAGGAAATATCTCTCAGAAATATCTCACGCAACCACACACCTTATCTTACCTTACTGTAGTAAATAACTTAACTAGGGAACAGCAATTCTATAGTCAGTCAGGAAATATATAGTGACATTTGTTTTTCTGCTTCTGTGTGAATCTATCCAACTGTGTTATTTTTATATCTCCTGTGACAAACTCTGATGTTTACTGTAACTAGATATTCAATATTCTCATGCTTTCTAATTTATTTATTATTACTAGATATTCCTATACATTTAAAAAAAAAACATTACAAAAAAAAAATCTTGTTTTCCCGCCTTACTGAACTAGAATAGTCCAGTCTTCAGAGTTTGCTGATCTCTGGGCTTTGTCTTGGTTCCTGTGCTATTCCATATCCTTATTTGGATAAAAGGAAGCGTCTTTGTTCACCAGTGGGAGTGGGGAGCACTGAGCAGCCTATTTGTCCCTAGAGGAGTGGTTCCAGCCAGAAACTTGTAGTCTATTGGCCATTTTGGGTCAGTTCCTAGCTCTTTTCAGCCCCCTGTAATAAAGCCCACTTTAGCGCGCTTTTTCACTTGTATTCAACTCAGCACCGCTCCTCGTGGTGTCCTGCAGAGTTCTACAAGCAGCAGAGAGCAAAAGAGTGACTTTTTCCTGATTTAAGTATTTTTTTTCTGGCTTTTTGATTATTTACTGCTTAACGACTGCATTTTCGCCTGTTTATACAGCTCTACATTCTATTTAAACTGTTTTTGTGTTGATTAACTGTTTTGCACCTTTAAAAAAGTTATTTGTTGCTTAATTTTACCTGTAGGCTAACACACTCAAGTGCGCTAGCCGTTTAAAAGCATTTACTGCCTGTTTTTCCTCTGTTTTCTGCAAAAAAATATCTTGTTTTCCCGCCTTACTGAACTAGAATAGTCCAGTCTTCAGAGTTTGCTGATCTCTGGGCTTTGGCTTGGTTCCTGTGCTATTCCATATCCTTATTTGGATAAAAGGAAGCGTCTTTGTTCACCAGTGGGAGTGGGGAGCACTGAGCAGCCTATTTGTCCCTAGAGCAGTGGTTCCAGCCAGAAAATTGTAGTCTATTGGCCATTTTGGGTCAATTCCTAGCTCTTTTCAATCCCCTGCTATAAAGCCCACTTTAGCACGCTTTTGTGTGATTTAGCGCGGAGTTGCCCATAGAGCACCATCGGGCAGCGCCGGTTAAACAAGGTTAAACTATTTCTGGCTCCGTAAAGTCTGCTCTTCAATTTTTCCCTTAGAACTTCTCTACTTGCAATCTAAACAGTCTATTCTCTATCTCAAAAGCTCAGCACTTGCTCCTAAAGCATTTTTATATAGGTAAAGTACTTATATACTAAACAAAGTACTACATTAGCCTAGAATCCCCTTGAGTACCCATTTCCCTATAGGTCCCTTCTGACTCAGTTACACAGCAAACTTTTTCACTTTTTCTAGCATGTCGAAGGGTCAGTTGCAAGCGTCCTCTCCTGTTCAGCTGGTGAATCTTGGCATCTTGAGGCAATGTTACAATTGCCTCATGTACACAGACAACCCATTCCTTCTCCCACAAAACACAAATACATGTGAGAGATGCAACTATATAGCCAAACTGGAGGCTGAGCTCTCTCAACTCAGGACTGGCAAGACCAGACAGGAGGAGAAGGAAACCACGCACACCACAAACCCAGTTTCACATAGAACTATCACAAATGCAAAACAAACACATGAACACACAAAGACATACTCGGAGGCACTGATCAAAAATCTACCAAAACTACAGAGGCCTCCAAAGCAGACACCCAAGCAACTGCCACCTCAAGACATAAGACATGCAACACATAGCTCTCAAAGTCAGTGTGCTAAACAGTCACAGCCCTTAAGGCCAAACACAATGCCAGACACACTTGTTATAGGTGACTCCATAGTCAGACACACTGATGTCCCACTCACCAGACTGAACAAGGAAAAGATCACAGTAAGCTGCCTGTCGGGCGCTAGAATCCGCCACATAACACAAGCACTCAGGTCACTCCACAGCAAGTACAAGTATGACTCAGTCATTGTCCATGCCGGTGTGAACGACCTGAGACGTACCTCCCTGGACTACATGAAAAGAGACATAGAGGAGCTCTCAGATTATGTAGCCCAGGCGGTATGACCCTGACCCTGAGCAGTATCCTACCCTCACCAAGAATGATGCCACAATACAGAGACAAAATTATCAGCTTTAATAATTGGCTTAATTACTGGTGTCATTCTAAGGGGGTCCAATGTCTGTCTGCCTGGGATGACATGCTTGACAAGCCACGCTGCTTCACAAGGGACGGCTTGCACCTGTCACCCCTGGGCTTCCGGATATTGGCAAAGGCTCTTGCCACCCCCATAGTGCCTTTTTTAGGCAAGGCTCAAATGTTAAACCTACCTCCCTAGAAAACAAAAATGGAAAAAAACTAAGGGTAATACTGCTCAATGCCAGAAGTCTAAACCTCAAGATGCACGCCCTCGAAGCCCTCCTCAGTATGGAGAACATCGATGTCTGTGCTGTGAACGAAACCTGGTTCAAGGCTCCTGACAGCACCCCAGCACTGTCAGATTATACCTCATATCATGCGTTCCGGCCCCAAAATCCGGACCGAACCACAAAAGGAGGGGGAGTATCCATATTCATAAAGGATACCCACACCTCCAGGTTAGTGGCAATGCACGAAGCATCGGAGACCATCCAGGTGCAATTAACCATAGGTAAAACTGCCCTACAGTTTGTAGCATGCTACAGACCACCCTCTCAAACTCAGGAAACCCACACAGCCTTCCTGAAGACACTGGAGAGTATGAATGTCTCTCCAAACACCATCATATTGGGTGACTTCAACTACCCAAACATAGACTGGGAACATTACTCAAGCCCCAACACCCTAGCCCAAAGGTTCCTGGAGTTCATAAACTCAAATGCTATGGAACAACTAGTCACCATTCCCACAAGAGGAGAAAATATACTAGACCTGATCATCACAAACATGGGGACAAAATGCTCCACACGAAGTATATCCCTCATTGGTGAGATCAGACCATAAATTAATCTCACTGGAGATCCACATCCCACCCCAACCCCAGCAAAAGACCACAGTGAAGAACTTCTCAAAAGCAAACTTCACACTTCTTAAGACTGGAGTGGTATCCTTCAAGGCCCCCGAGCCAGTGGAAACCACAACCCACGCTGCTGAAACCCTTACAAATGCCTTATACGAGCACCTCCAGGAATGTATGGATCAAGCAATCCCTAATAAAATCAAGACCCTTTCCACCAAAGGCAGGCGCCTGGTCTGGTGGACCCCAGCCATAAACAAACTCTACAACAAGAGGAGAAAGCTACTACATGACAGAGCAAAATCCCTAAAAGGGAAGGCATCTCTGATCAATACTAGCAAAAAAACTACGATCACTCATAAAATCATCCAAGGCCAACTTTGAGAGAAAAATCGCTAAAGACACAAAAGACAATCATAAGGCCTTCTTTAGCTATGTTAGAAACCTGGGTGGAAACTCCCAGATATGCTCAGAATTAGTCCAAAATGATACAAAAATCACTGAACCCACAGACATTGCCAACATACTGGCAGACAGGTTCAGTGCTAATTTCTCCCTTCCCTCCCAAAAGGAGAAATATCTATCCCACCAGAGTCTAGCCTCCCAAACATCTCAGATGCCCAGGTGAGAGCTGCTCTCTCTAAAGCAAAAAACACAGCATCAATGGGACCGGACGGTGTCCCCGGCTGTGTGCTACACGAACTCAATGAGGAACTAAACCCACACATAAGGCTGCTGTTTAATCTTAGCCTTACTACAGGATACGTACCCAAAGAATGGCGTACTCAACTGTGGTCCCACTCCACAAAGGCGGTGCTTCTACGGACCCTGGAAATTACCGCCCCATAAGCTTGACGAGCCTTGTCTGCAAAGCTATGGAGAAAATCATAATGGAACTCATAAATAAAGACATTGGGGACCTACAGACACTGGATCCTACCCAATTTCGCTTTGTCAAGGGCAGATCTTGCCTCTTGAACTTGGTCGACTTTTTCGAAACAGTCACTAAGGCCATTGATGAGGGTAAGGCAGTTCACACAGCCTACCTTGACCTAGCAAAAGCGTTCGACACAATACCCCACTCGGGCATCATAGAAAATCTCACCAGCTTAGATGTAAACCCATATGTCACAAGATGGGTTGAAAACTGGCTCAAGGACAGAACCCACAGGGTTAGAGTTGCTGGTGCCATGTCAGACTCTAAGCCAGTCACGTGCGGTGTCTCACAGGGCTCAGTCCTGGGCCCCCTCTTGTTCGGCATTTATTTTTCTGAAGTGCAGGCAAACATAGGGGGATTGTGGCTGACAAAATTTGCAGATGACTGCAAACTGGGCACCATAATTGACACTCCATCAGACACAGACATACTCCAGAGAGGTCTCATAGAAATGGATAACTGGTGCCAGAGCCATGGCCTTAAGCTAAATGCCAAAAAATGTATAGTCATACCCTTTGGGAAAAACAAGGTAACCCCCAATTACCACATAGGTGGTAATCCATTAAACACGGAAGAAGTTATCAGGGACCTGGGGATCCAAGTTGACAGTAACTTCTCTTTTGACACTCACATTGCCAAAGTGGTTAGGAAGACCTTCTACATTGCCCACCTGATCATGAAGGGATTCACATCCAGATCAGGAGAGGTCATTATACCCCTGTACTCTTCACTTATCAGACCAATGATTGAGTACAACGCCCCATTCGGAATGTACCTTACCCAACACCTGCAGCAGTTGGAAAGACCCCAAAAGTTCCTCACCAAAAGGATAAAGGGGCTCAAACATATGTCATACGCTGCCCGACTGAAGAAACTCCAGCTCTATTCAGTCGCATACCGTCTGCTCAGAGGTGATCTGTGCCTGACATACAAGGCCATGTCCAACCCGAATTAATGGACATGCTCCACCTCAAAAATCCAAATCCACCAGAGCCACGAGAGCAAGAGACTTAAACCTCAACACGGATATAAATAGGACGTGCTGGAGGGACAGATTCATCACCCAGAGACTCCCTACACTATGGAACAGAATCCCAGTCCATGTGAGGCAAAGCCCCTCACTGACTCTGTTCAAGAGAAATCTTGACGAGTGGATGGGAGATCGTAGGTTTACCCTGGGAATCATCTCTGTGTCACTGCTGGACAGAGGCACAGCAAACTAATGGGTATAGTATTCTCATCCTAAGGGGTGGTGAAAGCCACACACACTGTGGCCAAGCTTATAAATGCCCTAGGGCAGATAGCCTAGTATGAACCTATGAAACCTATTTCATTGTGGGCTGGTCTTTTAGAGAATAACTTTAACGTGTTAAGAGTACTTATGCTTATTTTATGGACACTGTGGCCACTCCTGAAAGCCTTGTTGCACTGGTCAAACTCTACCATTTATATTAGCAATTATTTTACTCAGCAGAATTGTGTACCCTTGTAAGAGTCTTAGAGTAGCTGACTGGTGGCAGTGTAATTACCTCGTTGTCTGGGCAGAGGGGGCACAGCTGGAAAATCTCTGCCAGCCTTTCCCAGGTGTGTGTGTGTGAAAACCAAACATCCAAGTGTGTGTGTCAGCTACTTGGAACAGGGACACACAGCTCCAAAGTGGTCAGTGTGGAGTCTTGTCTGGGGCCTGGAGAGAGACACAGACAGTCCAGCCCCAGGTCTGGAGTGTGCTCTTAAGGGAAATGGTGCTTGGTGCAGAGAGCTGCATTACTGTGTTTATCCATTTTTGCTCCTAGAAGCCATCTCTCATCAGTGTCAGGGGTGAGGATTGAGGCTTCTTGATTACTGGCCCGGAGTAGAGGCAGTCACAGGAATAACAAGTGGGGTGATGGTAGGGGAAATGTTTGTAAGGACAAGAGCACCATCTATGGCAGAGGATACGTCAACAGTGCAGTTCTGAACACCTGAGATATAACTCTGGGCAGGGAAAACGAGACAGGGCAAAAATGATAATGCAACAGTGTCAATAACCGTATCTTCTTGTCCCACAAAATGCTGTGTGTGTACCTCCTGAAGTATGTTTCTAAGGGCTTGTTACTTTTTGCAATATTGCTCTTGCTGGTAATACTCCTGCTGCTTTGTTTGCTTTCTGTAAGATAGTCCACATCTTTCTAGGACAGTTTGTGTATTTTATTTATTTATTTTACTTTACAATGTCTTTATCAGGTAAGTGAGCTGGTTTATTGCCCATTTTCAGTCATGATCCAGATACAAAACATAACAAGTGACAATATAAGCAGAGTCCATACGTGAGTAACTTTACTGAAGCTAAATGCAAGCCTCTAATGACAGTACAGTGCAATAGTAGTAAAAGTTTACATTACTATATGCTGGAAGGATAAGATGTAATACATTATATATACACTATGTAAAAGGATACACATATATAAACTATTACTTCTTATTGACATTTTCTTGTATAAAGAACTTTTTGATTCAAGCAAGGGAATCAGTTAGCCTTGGCCAATATCACAGAAGAATGCACATTTGGCATCTTCATAAAGAAATTGTTTCAGTGATTTCTTGAAAACCTTTTTACCCCATTTAGAAGACACCAAATAGTTGGCCCTATTCTGGAAAAGGCTTTTTTACCAATCACTTACTTGAATCTTGGTCTGGAAACTGTCATTTTAACTGCTTATAAATGTGCAGTGTTAACCTCTTAAGATGGAATTTTATTTTTACAGGTGGGCAGTATCCCAGTAGAAGACATCTGAAAACAAGGGTGCCTAGAACGACAGCAGCCCTGTTTGTTATTGGCAACCAGTGGAATGTCTGCAGCAAGTCACAATGATATGGATTTTGGTCTGCTAGGAGAGCACATCTATGTATCTTTAATTGAGTGCTTTGTAATTTTGGGGAAATGTAGACTGTACAAGTATATTCTAATTTTGGAATCAGTATGTTTGATTATATCTTTATGTGGGGGTGAGGAGTGGAGGTGAAAGACACAAGAAAACAGTTTTAGCAGCAAAAGAACTTGGGCAGTAATCTTTTCTGACTGATTACAGATTTTTGTCCTAGGAATTTTTGTTTTCCAACGTTGAGACTGGTATTTCCTTTTAAATCTTTAATACATCTGGCATACAAGGGAGTTTCTTTAGGATTGATGATAACATGACATTTGTTTTAGCAAAGCTGACCAACAGGGTATCTGCCTGAAGTCATTCACAGAGGGCTGAGAATTTTGTTTCAAGATTATCCTGAAGGGATTGATAAGTCTTGCTGGTACCAAACACCATGATATCATCAATGTACATTATAATGTTTTATTCTAATAAAGTAAGACAGATGTATTTGATAAAGTGAGATTAGTAAAGCGTCTAAACACCAGCACTGAATGCTGACATATCAGAGAATGTAATATTAGAGAAAATTTAGGATATTCTGTCCTTCTAATTATTTATGAACCAAGTTATTGTACTATCCCATAAGTTTAACATTCCATGTTTTTGTAGAAGATTGTGGTTAATTGTCTCAAATGCCTTGGGGCTGAAAGTAAGACTGTTATGGTGCTGGAGTTTCTAAAGGGATGCTTGTAATACCGCAGCAGGGTGTAAGTATTAACATTTTTAAATATTTCAAACACAAAACAAAACATGCTGCTCCTAGGATATTGGAATTCCTCAGAAAAATATTCAATTGTGTAAATACGTAGAGCCAACAAAAGAAAACCAAGGCACGGTCCAGTCACAAAAGTAGCTAAAAACACTCAGATAAAATAAGACAAAGTAAAACTGAATTCAAGCTTTAATATACTTGGTAAGCCCTTTCATAATGCGTCTCATTGCTTCATCAGACCAGTCTAAAAAAAAAAAAAAAAAAAAAAACAATACAATCACATATTTAAATCAGGTTCATCCAAACAAATCAAAACAATTAACCATTCAAACAAGTGACACTATCATTCAACCCACTTAAACAATTTCTAAAGTTGAGAGTTACGTTGAAGTTTTATTTTTTGTACACTTTTTTTATGCCTTCTGAACCTGATTGACTTCTTAGAGGCAGTCACCAAAACTGTAGACGAGGATAAGGTGGTTCACGCAGCCTATCTTGACCTCGCCAAAGCTTTCGATACCATCCCCCATTCTGGAATTATAGCTAAACTCACTAAACTAGGTATAAATCCCTACGTCACAAGATGGGTTGCCAACTGGCTCACTGACAGAACACAAACTGTAAATGTTGCAGACTCCAAATCTGACTTCAAACCAGTGACAAATGGAGTACCACAGGGTTCAGTCCTGGGACCTCTTCTGTTTGGTATCTACTTCTCTGAAGTACAGGCTAACACAGAAGGCCTCTGGCTAATGAAGTTCGCAGACGACTGCAAACTAGGAGCCATAGTCAAGTCCCCAAATGATGTGGACATCCTACAGAAGGGCCTCACTGAGACAGATGCCTGGTGTCAGAGGCATGGCCTCAAGCTCAATGCCAAAAAGTGCATTGTCATCCCCTCTGGTAAAAACTCTGTACCCATGAACTACCATATAAACGGCAATCTACTGAATGTGTGATAAGAGACCTTGGGACCCAAGTGGACAGTAGTCTCTTCTTTGATAATCACATTGCCACAGTAGTCAGAAAATCCTTCTATGTGGCACACCTCATCACGAAAGGGTTCTCATCCAGGAAAAAAAAGAGGTCATTGTTCCCCTCTACTCGGCACTCATTAGACCCATTATAGACAACGCCCCTTTTGGAATGTACCTCACAAGACATCTGCAGCAGCTGGAAAGGCCACAGAAGTACCTCACAAAGTGGATTACTGGCCTCAAACAGGTGCCCTACACTGACAGTCTCAAAAAACTCCAGCTTTACTCTGTAGTATATTGCCTACTCCGAGGAGATCTCTGCCTATCATATAAAGCTATGTTAAACCCAGAGCTGTCAGACATGCTACACGTTAAAAAAATCCCAATCCCTCCAAGCTACATGCTCTAGGGACCTAAACCTTGTCACCACAATAAACAGGACATGCTGGAGGGATATATTCCTGTCCTAGAGACTTCCTATACTCTGGAACAAGCTACCCATCTATGTCAAGCAAGGTTCCTCATTAGCACTCTTCAAGAAAAATCTTGACGAGTGGATGGGAAATAGGAAATACACCCAGGTGTTCACTGCTGTGGCTCTGCTCAACAGGGGCACAGGAAATTAACTTTCTTGGGTGGTGTAAGCCAGGGAACCTTGTTGACTAGGCTTCCTTGGGCCGATAGCCTAGTACCTACCTATGAACCTATGCATTATTTTAATATCATGTTTGATTGTATGAACCAGATTTAAATATGTGATTGCATTTTTTTAATGGTCTGATGAAGCAATGAGACACATTGTGAAAGTGCTTGCCGAGTACATTAAAGCTGGACTTCAGTTTTACTTTGCCTTATTTTATCTGGACTGTTTTTTAGCTACTTTTGAGACTGGACCATGCCTTGGCTTTCCTTTGTTGGTTCTACGTACTTGCACATTTTTAAATATTTCTTTATATACTAGTTTTTCAAATAGTTGTGTTATTGAGCAACTATTGAAAATGGGGCTAACCTTTGAGTTGTGAGGACAAGTGTACTTTTGCTAGAGGTATGAGGATAGCATTTTTTAAAGCTAGTGGGACTGCACTGCTTGTCAAAGATAAATTTCAAAAAAAGTATGTGTGAAGGGGTTTGCAATTTTCTCAGCTGCATGATTCAGAAATGTTGGATGTTGTCTAGTAACTCAAAAGACAGAAAGGCACGAAATATTTAGGGATGAGGGGTACTGGATATCTGTTTTATGTTCTACTTTTCCTCAGAGTACCATGACACTTTCAGAGGGGGGTGCCAAATATAAAAGGGCTTAAATTGGCATCTCATAATTAGCCTATTTTACCTGAGAAAATGGTTATACATATTCAAGCTTGCCTTTTGAGAACAGCATTAGAAGGTACACCTCTAAAACAAGAACCAACAGTACTATATCCAAATTTTATTTAGAAAGAAATGAAATTAAGAAGTAGGGAAGCAATCTTAGCGCTTTATTCATTACTAGTCAGGACATAATTAAGTTCTGTGCACAGATGTGCTGCACTTTGCAGTAAAAGCAACTAAAACTATTATACAGGGTGCAACAGAAATGCACAACAGTATGAATACTTGGAAAGTGTGATACAAATAGAGGACTAAAGAACTGGGTTTAATCTCCATTGAGGGAAAGATGTAGCACTGTATGCATACATAAAACAGAAAGGGACAATTTGGTGAACTTAACCTCAGCAGCTAGAACAAAGGGGAAATGGGAGTCATAACTACCCTACTGATGTTATCAACAGTCCAGACAAAGGGTACATTATAGAAAAAGGGAATGAGTGCATTAAAATGTTATACAAAGGGATGATGGACTGTACCTCCAATCATTACAAAGCAGAAAAGACAATAGTGTAGTGCAGTCCCATCAAAATGGAATACTGTAAGAAGAAAAATCAGTGTTTTTCTACTGTCACAGACATAAAATTTAAAATAATGTGGATATGGTAAATGAAGAAATGTTTGGAGTTGAACCTCCCCACACAGGTCCTACTTACCTTCTACAGAGCCACGATTGACAGCATACTGACAAACAACATCATTGTCTGGTATGGAAATTGCTCTCAAGCCGATCGGAAGGCACTGGATAAGATCATTAAACAAGCCACAAAAATCACTGGCTCCAACCTTCAGTCCCTACAGGACATATATTCAAACAGATGCTATGGCAGAGTCCGAAAACTACTGAGAGATATACATCATCCAGCCTATGGACTGTTCAAACTCCTGCCAACAAGGAAGTGCTACAGAAGCATTAGATGCAGGACATCCAGATTCCAGAACAGCTTCTTCCCACGTGCTATCAGACTAACAACAAACCCATAGCCTAACCTGCTAAATGGGTAAACAAACATTATTTATGTGCAATAAGTCATTGTTATCTACATAGCTCACTTTACACTTTAAACTTTGTGTTTATTTTTAGTATCTTATTTTTTATTTATATTTCGATATTTTTAAATTATTATTAATCTTCCTTCTGTAAACTATAATTCTTATGGTACGAGCCAGAGTATCGAAATTTCCTGCAGTGACACGCACTTTTTCCTCTGTGTTGCTCTGTATGACAATAAAGTTTACTTTGACTTGAAATTGCTTAGGGAAAACATGTCTAAGTAGTAAGCCATGAGCATGTACCCAACTGTCCTTTTTTTGCCCCAGCACTGTGCAGGATGATGGGGAAAAAAACTGTCCACAACACCAAATAAAGTGACAGGAGGCTAGGTAGTAAACCTTCTGCATTCCTTATTTCTTGCCTAGACTTGCTTATCAAAAAAGCACTTCTTTATAGTTCAAAGTGATCGGGCCAAAGTTAGAACACTGACTCCACATTTACAGAGTTTACTGGCTGACCAACTCAAGAATCTTAAAAGTAATCAAGGACATGGAATTACATATATGAATCTTCACACCCAAAGTTTCCTATAGGGTTGCCACCTTTTCAAATGCCCAAAGTGGGACATTTTTTGTACAAACGTCAAATTATGCAAGGCAAAACATGCCCACAGCCAGTACAAAGGAAAGAACTTCACTTTTTTGCCTACATAAATGCTTATTCTTGTAGCATTTTAGTTGCTTATTCTGTTTCTTATAAAATTTAGGCATTTCAGAAACAGAATAACTGTTTATGAAACTATTACATTAAATATAGGAAATATGTTTGTCCTAATATCTCAGGACATTTGCCATTTTTTCAATTTTTATGCAGGACATAACTGCCCAAAGAGGGACTGCCCCTCGCAAAGTGGGACAGGTAGTAGCCCTAGTTTCCTATGGTGAAACACTAACACAAAACAGTTTCCTTTTTAATGACAAAAAGATAATTTCACAAGATTTGCTCTTTTAATGAATTCTGACTGTTCACTGAATTATGAAAATACAAGACATTAGCACTTCTTTCCTGGCTTATCATCCTCCCATCAACTTATTTATTTATTTATTGACATTTGATTACAGGGAAAGTCCATCTGAGTAGAAGCCCATTTTCAGGGGAGGGCCAGGGAAAAAAGCTGCAAATTATTGCAACACATTTTAAGAACAATACTTTGACAATCTTCAAAAATAAAACAAACAGACACAATATACAAATATTGGTAAAGAGTTGACAAGCTATATGACAATCATTTAATATTTAGAGAAATTTTAGACAGTTTGTAGAGACATTAAGGGAAAGTTAGTCCAATACAAATAGGAATTACAATATGAAGTAAGGCAAAAATAAGAGTTACGATATACTGCTAGAGAAAAACAGGGAAGAGAATGAGATAGCAGTAAGGAAGTAAGTGAAGAAGGGAGAGTCAGGAGGTAGAAGGAAGGAAAAGGTACTTTTCACATTTGGGGATATAGTTTATCCAGGTTTTGAGAAAGAGCAAATCTAGATTTTAGCTGGGAAGTCTTTTAGGGTGGTTTTGAAAGATGGGAGGGAGGAAATAGACCTGATTGATACAGATAAGCAATTCCAGGCCTTGGCAACCTTGTACAAGTACAGACAATGTTCAGTAGATTTGCTAGATTTGTAGACAAACTGGAGTTTTTGTCACTGGATCGCAATGACTGACTGGGAACATAGTTGTGTAGAATGTACTTTTGGTGCTGGACAGGCAGATGGATGCTGGATAATTATAAGGTGTGGAAACATAAAGGGTGTTGGTGAAAATGTTAAGAGGAGGGGACCAAGGATTGAGCCTTGTGGTACACCAGTGGTGACTGGGAGGTAAGGAGAGAGCGTGGAGTGACATTTTAATAACCGATACCTATTGGACAGGTAGATTTTGAACCACAGAAGGGTGGGCTGAGAGAGACATACTGAAGACATCTGAAGTAAAAGTTTGCTGTCACAAATTGTGTCAAATACTTTAAACAAGTCCAGAAATAAGGAAGAGACTAGTTTGCCATTATCTCTAGCTTTATTGACTGTATCTATACAAATTAAAAGGGTAGTGCTAGTAAATTTGAGGATGTTAGCCACGCTGTGTACGGGATAGGAGTTCTTCCTGTAGGAGAGTCTAGCAATTGTTTTTGAATACATTTTTCAAGTATTTTGGTGAGGGGAGATTAGACCTATAGCAATCTTAAGTTATTAATGTATGCTGTATTTCCTCCTTTGTGCAGAGGGTTAATGTGACTTTTTCCAGAGAGAGGGAACCTAGGATTCTTGGCCTGACCTATTTATAAGGACTGAGACAGGCTAGACAATGTTCTTGGGTGCAATTTTAGGTACTTGCTTGGAAGATCATCAGATGAAGATGAGCACAGTTTAAGTGTAGTTTTATACAGAATGTGGGCACAGACTTGAAGGTGAAAGCAGATGTGGTGATATGTGGCTGTTGGGCAGAGTTGGGAATCCTTGGTTTAGAGATGCTACACTATCTATAAAATAAGAGTTGAACTGTATTGCAGTTTCAAAGTGGTGTGTTATCGGGAGAGGGGCTTGGGTTGAAGTTTTGGCAGGGATGTAAGATTTCTTTAATGGATGTCCAAAATATTTTAGGGTTGTGTTTAGTATTATTGTGAAAGTTATTATAGTATAATTTTTTGTCTTCATTTATTCCGAACCATTCTGAAGTTTGAGGTATTTTATATTTTTGCCAGTCTTTGCCTGTTTTTCTCCATCCTGCATTAGCATTCTGTTTTTGGATAGCCAAACTGCATTATTTGTTTTGGGTTTCTTCCTTCTAGGATGTGCAAGAGTATTTAGGATATTTAGAAATATTTATGGAATTCAATTACAACATCATCTAAGGGGAGGATTTTTAGGAAGTTCCAGATAAAAGACAATAAGAACAGGGTGCCTCCATCAATGGAAGCTGGATAAGAGTTAATTCATAACCTTACACAGACCATTGGAAAAAGCATTAGAATGCTGTGCACTGTCATCCAGTGAAAAATACAGACACACATACACACACAGAAATGATCATGGTCCAATAATGGAAGGAACTATGGTCTGTAATTATGGTATTAACATCTTGCGAATAACTATACTTAATTTTATCCAGATCTCCACCACACACATGCACACATACCATTGCTCAGAACCTTCCAAAATGTAGAGAACTACCTATTGGTGTTGAATGTATGGGGAAACTCGAGAACACTTACTAACATACAAACACTTTAAGCCAAGACTCACAGCATGGCTTAAATTTACAAGTTCTATCCTATCACTTGTAAAAACGAATCTGTTGCTACACTATCCATACTGACGCATACAATCGACAATCTTAACTCCTTTACTACAAAACCAATATCATAAAGAAACTCCTGTCCAAACTAAAGCCATCATCACTTGCAGATGACCAGCTAACCAGTGAATTCCTCAAAACAGCATCAGCCACCATCTCCTACCTCATATCCATCCTAATTAATCAATCTATATGAGAACAGTATATCCCTAAGCTGTGGAAAGTATCTCTGCACAAGGGCGGTACAGCCACAGATTTCACAAATTACCGTCCAATAGCTAAACTTCCCCATGTAGCAAAAATCACTGAAAAATGCATCCACTCACAGCTACTCAATTACCTAACAAAAATAAACTCCTAGCCACATCCCAGCATGGTTTTCGACCCAAACACAACACCACTACTGCACTTGCCAGCTTTACCGACTCAATCAACCAAATCTGAAACTCTGGACAACTTGCATACACCATATTTCTCACCATGTCTAAGGCTTTTGACACAGTTTCACATCAGAAACTGCTCAATGAGCTAGGCTCCTTAAACCTTTCTCAAACAGCCCTTCACTGGTTTCAAAGCTACCTGGCTGACAGACAACATGCAGTAAAGTGGCAAGTTGAACTATCCCCTCTACTGCCTTGTCTCTGTCAGTGCACTACAAGAGTCCATACTTGGACCACTACTATTCATCATTTTCACCAACAAATTCCACTCAGCTTCCAAACATGCAAATACAGTCCAATATGCAGAGGACTCCTCTCTAATATGCCCAGTTCACTCTTTTCCAGAACTCCTACAGACCACCCAAAAAGCCTTCCTTGACATTGAAAAATTCCTCTCAGACTCCCAGCTTATCCTTAACCCTAAGAAAACTAAACTTGTGCTCTTCCCTGACAACAAAAAAACAAACCTGTCTACAACCAGCCTTCAACATCTGCTCCAGTAACACTAAAACAGTACCTGTTGAATACATCAAACTACTTGGTGTTACCACTGACAACAATCTTAGATTTGTGAAAAGATTTAGTTACTACACTAATCTCACTCTATAGTCAAACCAGTCCTCACTAACACCACCAGAAAATCCATAGCCAATACATATTTACTCTCCTCCCTTCTTCATGCCCCACCCTATATTCATTAATCTTAGGAAAACAAACTTAAGTAAGCTGGAATCGTGCTACAACAAAATAGAAAAATTCCCACTGGGTTCCGTAACAGATCACATCACTGCACCAACTAAAATGGCTGGAACTACCAAACCTACTAACTTTCAACCAACTAAATTTCACACACAATGTTTTTCATCATCCTAGCAATTGCCCAGCTCTAAAAGACCTTATCCATCCCTGTAGTAGCAAAATATCCCCAAGAACAACCAACAAACTTCTAGAAGTAAACAAATCCAATAATTACTACGGAGACTCCCTTCTATCAAACAACGCATCTAAAATCTGGAACTCCATACTCCACACAATTATCAAAACCAACAATC
Source organism: Protopterus annectens (assembly GCF_019279795.1). Lineage (NCBI taxonomy): Eukaryota > Metazoa > Chordata > Ceratodontiformes > Protopteridae > Protopterus > Protopterus annectens. The sequence continues at coordinate 467,259,651 of NC_056731.1, forward strand.
ATGTTAAAGTTTAAAGCACTACTGAAAGAACACCTCACCAATAAATAGCTCTGCTCCTGTACCAACCCTGGTTGATCTATCTCTTCTTCTCCTAGCTCCATTTTCACCCTCTTTCTCTCACATTAACCCTTATGAATTTCTCAAAAAGAAAAAAAGGACGGAGGGTGACAGCTATCCCACCCACTGTACCTTCCTAGACCCCCGCTCTTCTTTCCCTGTCTATTGCCAACAAGCTTCCACAGTTTACTATACCTGCTCTATAGTATTACTTCTAGTCTATTACTAGCCTCCACTGCAGTATTGCCCTAAAGCTCATATCATATCCACTTAGACTCGCACTACCTACTTGCTAGACCCAAATGGATGTAAAATGGTTCATTCCCTGTCTAGGTGAACTTTTTTTACTTACTCATTAAAATTCTAACTAAGCTTACTAAGTTGTAACTTTGCCAGATATTGTACATTGAAATTTTTGTTAACAACATGCTACCTATGCTGTTATAGTTTCATAGTTTCATAGTTTAGTACTAGGCTATCTGCCCTGGGGAATTTGTAAGCCTAGCCATAGTGATGTGGCTTTCGCCACCCCATAAAATGGTACAAAATGCACAGAATAGATTTAGAATACTGTGTCTCTGTCTAGTAGTGACACAGTGAAGGTCCCCTTATATAGAATTAGTTTACTGTGCCCCTGTCTAGTAGTGACACAGATGTGACCCCTGGGGTAAACTTACGATCTCCCATCCACTCATCAAGATTTCTCTTGAAGAGAGTCAGTGAGGGGCTCTGCTTAACATGAACTGGGATCTTGTTCCAGAGCATGGGAAGCCCCTGGGTTATGAATCTATCCCTCCAGCATGTCCTATTCATACTTGTGTCAAGGTTTAAGTCTTTAGCTCTCGTGGTTCTGATGGATTTGGATTTTTTGAGGTGGAGCATGTCCATCAGTTCCTGATTGGACATGGCCTTGTACGTCAGGCAGAGATCACCTCTGAGCAGGCGGTATGCTACTGAATAGAGCTGGAGTTTCTTTAGTCTGGCAGAATAAGACATATGTTGGAGACCCTTGATCCTCTTGATGAGGTACTTTTGTGGTCTCTCCAGCTGTTGCAAATGCCAGGTGAGGTACATAACAAATGGGGCATTGTACTCAATCATGGGTCTGATGAGGGAGGAGTATAGGGGTACAATGACATCCTTGGATCTGGATGTGAATCCCTTCATGATAAGGTGTGCAAGGTAGAATGTTTTTCTAACCACTTTGGCAACGTGGGTGTCAAATGAGAGGTCGCTGTCGACTTGGGTCCCTAGGTCTCTTATTACTTTTTCCGTACTCAGTGGGTTGCTGTCTATGTGATAATTTGTGGGTACTTTGTTTTTCCCAACGGGGATGACTATACATTTTTTGGCATTTAGTTGAAGGCCATGACTCCCACACCAGTTGTCCGTTTCTGTGAGGCCTTTTTGTAGGATGTATGTGTCCGCTGGTGTATCGACTATGGCGCCTAGTTTGCAGTCATCTGCGAACTTTGTCAGCCACAACCCTCCCATGTTTGCTTTAACATCTGAGAAATAAATGCCGAACAAGAGGGGTCCCAGGACAGATCCCTGTGGGACACCACTTGTGACTGGCTTTCAGTCTGACATTGCTCCAGCGATTTTAACTTTATGGGTTCTGTCCTTTAGCCAGTTTGCAACCCATCTAGTGACATAAGGGTTTACATTTAAGCTGTTGAGCTTATCTATGATGCCTGAGTGGGGTATTGTGTCGAAAGCCTTAGCCAAGTCCAGGTAGGCTGTATGGACTGCTTTGCCCTCATCAATGGCTCTAGTGACTGTTTTGAAAAAGTCAACCAGGTTCAAAAGGCAGGATCTGCCCTTTACAAAGCCGAACTCTATGGGTTAAAGTGTCTGTAGGTCCCCAATGTCTCTGTTTATGAGTTCCATAATGATTCTTTCCATAGCTTTGCAGACCAGGCTGGTTAAGCTTACGGGGCGGTAGTTCCCAGGGTCTGTAGAGGTACCCCCTTTGTGGAGTGGGACCACTGTTGCTGTATGCCAGTGTTCAGGTACATATCCTGTAGTAAGGCTAAGGTTAAATAGCATTTTTATGTGCGGGTTTAGCTCCTCTTGGAGTTCACATAGCATGCAACCCGGGATATCGTCAGATCCCATTGATGCTGTGTTTTTAGCTTTGCTGAGGGCGGCTCTCACCTGGACATCTGAGATGACAGGGAGATTACATTCAGCTGGGATAAGTATTTCTTCTTTTGGGGGTGAGGGAGGGGAGAAATTTGCACTGAACCTGTCAGCCAGAATGTTGGCAATATCTGTGGGTTCAGTGTATTTTTTTGTTGTTGTGAACTAACTCTGAGCATATCTGAGGGTTTCCGCCCAGGTTTCTAACATAGCTGAAGAAAGCTTTGTGGTTATCTTTAGTGTCCTTAGCGATTTTTCTCTCAAAGTTGGCCTTGGATGTTTTTATGAGAGAACATAGTTTTCTGCTAGTGTTGATCAGAGCTGTCTTCCCTTTATGGGATTTTGCTCTGTCGTGCAGTAGCTTCCTTCTTTTGTTATACAATTTGTTTATGGCTGAGGTCCACCAGACAGGACGCTTGCCTTTGCTGGAGAGGGATTTGGATTTATTTGGGATTGCATAATCCATGCATTCTTGGAGATGTCCATAGAAAGCATTTGTGAAGGATTCAGCATTGTGGGATGTGGTATCCACTGGCCCAGTGGGCTTAAAGGATACCATCTCAGTCTTAAGAGGAGTGAAGTCTGCTTTTGAGAAGTTTTTCACTGTGGTCTTTTGTGCTGGGGGTGGAGGTGGGATATGTATATCCAGGGTGATTAGTTTGTGGTCAGATCTCACTAGTGAGGGGTATACCTCCGGTGTGGAGCATTTTGTCCCCATGTTTGTGATGATCAGGTCTAGTATATTATCTCCCCTAGTGGGAGAGGTGACTAGTTGTTCCAGTGCATTTGAGTTTATGAATTCCAGGAACCTTTGGGCTAGGGTGTTAGGGCTAGAATAATGTACCCAATCTATGTTAGGGTAGTTGAAGTCTCCCAGTATGATGGTATTTTGTGATACATTCATATCCTCCAATGTCTTCAGGAAGGCTGAGTGGGTTTCCTGAGATTGGGAGGGTGGTCTGTAACATGCTACCAGTTGTATAGCAGTTTTGCCTATGGTTAAATGCATCTGTATGGTCTCCGATGCTTCATGTGTTACTACTAACCTGGAGGTGTGGGTGTCCTTGATGAATATGGACACTCCCCCTCCCTTTGTGGTTCAGCTCGGGTTTTAGGGCCAAAAAGCATGATACAAGGTATAGCCTGGTAGCGCTGGGGTGCTCTCAGGAGCCTTGAACCAGGTTTCAGTTACTGCACAGACGTTGATGTTCTCCATACTGAGGAGTGCATCGAGTGCCTGCATCTTGAGATTTAGACTTCTGGCGTTGAGCAGCATTACCCTTAGTTTTTTCCATTTTTGTTATCTAAGGAGGTGGGTTTGTCTTTTGAGCCTTGCCTAAAAAAGGCACTATGGGGGTGGCAAGAGCCTTAGCCAATATCCGGAAGCCCAGTGGTGACAGGTGCAAGCCGTCCCTTGCGAAGCAGCGTGGCTTGTCCAACATGTCATCCCAGGCAGACAGACATTGGATCCCCTTAGAATGACACCAGTACTTAAGCCAGTTATTAAAGCTGATCATCTTGTCTTTGTATTGTGGCATCATTCTTGGTGAGGGCAAGATGCTGCTCAGGGTCAGGGTCATACCAGCCTGGGCTACATAATCAGAGAGCTCCTCTATGTCTCTTTTCATGTAGTCCAGGGAGGTACGTCTCAGGTCATTCACGCCAGCATGGACAATGACGGAGTCATATTTGTACTTGCTTTGGAGTGACCTGAGTGCGTGTGTTATGTGGCGGATCCTAGCTCCCGATGGGCAGCTCATAGTCACCCTCTCCTTGTTCAGCCTGTTAAGCGGGACATCAGTGTGTCTGACTGTACAGTCACCTATTACTAGTGTATTAGGCATGGTGTTTGGCCTTAAGGGCTGTGATTGATTGACACACTGATTTATTGAAGTATGTGTTGCATGTGTTTTGTTTTGAGGTGGTGGATTTTTGGATGTCTGCTTTGGGAGCCTCTGTTGTTTTGGTAAGTTTTTTATTAGAGCCTCCGAGTATGTATTTGTGTTTTTATGTGTTTGGTTTGCAGTTGTGATAGGTCTATGTGGGACTGGGTTTGCTGTGTGTGTGGTTACCATCTCCTCCTGTCTGGTCATGCCAGCCCTGAGTTGAGAGAGTTCAGCCTCCAGTTTGGCTATATAGTTGCATCTCTCGCATGTATTTGTGTTTGTTGGGAGGAGGAGAGGGTTGTCTGTGTACATGAGACAATTGTAGCATTGTCTAAAGATACCCAGATTAACCAGCTGAACTGGAGAGGACTCCAGTACTCTACCACTCGACATGCTAGAACAGTATAAAGGAGTGCTGTGCCTTTAAGGGAAGTGGATATTCACAGGGGTGGTAGGTGGATGTAATGCTTACTTAGTATGAGAGTGCTTACTTAGTAGAGAAGTTTTGAGAACAAGTGCTAGGCTTATAATATAACGAGTAGTCTGATTATGCTAAGAGTAGAGCTTCCTTACGGGAAAATTTGAAGAGCAGACTTGGTGGAGCCAGAAGTTGTTTAACCGGCGCTCCGCTATGCGCACAACCGCGCAAAGCCGTGCAAATGCGGATTTTAAACAGGGAACTTCAAAATAGCTAGAAATGGTCCAAAACAACCAATTACTACAGCTCTTGTGCCGAGGTCACTTCCTACAGGGACAGGTAGGCTGCTCAAGGCTCCCCAGTCCCACTGGTGAGCAAAGAAACTTCCTTCTATCCAAGTAAGGTAATGGACAACACAGGAACTACACCACAGCCCAGAATACAGCAAAGCCTGTAAACTGGTCTAAACTAGTCGAGGAGAGGCGGGAAAACAAGGATTATTTTTTTGTTTTTACATAGAAACACACAGAAAATGCAGAAACAGTAATAAATCAGTTACACAGGCTAGCACACTTTAGTGGGCAGCCTCAAAAGTTAAATTAAACAAACAAACAACTAACTTTCGATCAAATTAGACTAAAATGTAACTTTTAAGTGCAGATATTAAATAATGCAGCAAACAGCTAGTTTCTATGAATGTGGAACAGGTCTCCATAAGTTGTAAATATACTTTACACTGTTACTAGAAGTTTTATCTACTTCTCTGAAGTGCAGGCCAACACAGAAGGTTTTTGGTAACAAAGTTTGCAGATGACTGCAAACTAGGAGCCATAATCAAAACTCCTAACGATGTGGACAAACTACAAAAGGGCCTCACTGAGACAGATACCTGGTGTCAAAGCCATGGCCTGTAGCTCAATGCCAAAAGGTGTATTGTCATCCCCTTTGGTAAAAACTCTGTACCCATGAACTACCAACATAGCTGGTAGTCTACTTAATGCCAAAAATGTGATGAGACCTTGGCACACAAGGTGGACAGTAGTCTCTCCTTTGATAATCATATCGCCACAGTGGTCAGGAAATCCTTCTACGTGGCTCATCTCATCACAAAAGGATTCTCATCCAGAAAAAAAGAGGTCATTGTTCCCCTCTACTCATCACTCATTAGACCCATTATAGAGTACAACGCCCCTTTCGGTATGTACCTCACAAGACATCTACAACAACTGGAAAGACCACAGAAATACCTCACAAAGAGGATTACTGGCCTCAAACAGATGCCCTATGCAGACCGTCTCAAAAAACTACAGCTTTACTCCATCACATATCGCCTACTCAGGGGCGATCTCTGCCTAACATACAAAGCTATGTCAAACCCAGAGCTGTTGGACATGCTCCACTTAAAGAAATCCCAATCCCTCAGAGCTACACGCTCTAGGGACCTAAACCTTGTCACCACAATAAACAGAACATGCTGGAGGGATAGATTCCTGTCCCAGAGACTTCCAATACGCTGGAACAGACTACCTATCTATGTCAAACAGAGCTCCTCATTAGCACGCTTCAAGAAAAATCTTGATGATTGGATGGGAAATGGGAAATTCACCCCAGGGATCACTTCTGTGGCTCTGCTCAACAGGGGCACAGAAAAATAATTTTCTTGGGTGGCGAAAGCCATGGTACATTTTTTGGCTAGGCTTGTATGGGCCTTACGGCCGATAGCCTAGTACCTACCTATGAACATGCGTACCTATGCTGTATTTAATTGTGACACTGTTTTTTTTGTTAATGTGGACCCCCTCCTCCAATGAAAATGGGCTCTTTTTCAGCTCAGTGGACAATCCCCGTAAACAAATGTAAAATAAATAAATAATAAAAACGTGTTACTTTACACTCAAAATGTTCTTTGCCTGGTAGATAATACTGAATCATATTAATTTAACATATACAATTTAAAAAATCTCAGCAAAGAATGTGGACAGACACTTTCCGTAAGGAACACTGAGGAACATTGGCTTTTTAGGATTGAAGAATACTCCCCATAACAAAAAGTGTATCTGAGAGGTATGATACAGCTGATTTCTACACCAAGATACTAGGTACCTACTTAATGAACACTTGCCTGAAAAAAATAAATAAAATGCAATTTATTATCCAACAAACGGGAGAACCTCTTGCCATAAGGCGACAACGATAACCGCTGCACCACCGCAGCATAGGATCTCTGCATCCATGGAAGCTGGTAAATGTTAATTCGAAACATGACAGAGTGCACGTCATTGTAAAGCTTTTTCCAGCAGACTGTCATCCAGTCAGAAATACACACACGCGAACAGCTGAGGATGCTTATCAACTTATTATTTGCTTGCAAAATGTTTAACAATTACAGTAAACATTGAATACTGGAATATATAGCAAGGTTAGCTTACTACATTAAAATATAACCAAATTTAACATGGCGTTTCTCTACCCACTGGAATAAAAACAACCAGAAGACTGTCACAAAGACAAAAATAATTAAATGCTGGAGAGACTTGATGACGTCTGACCCTGGAAAGTACTTTTGAAGTAGAGTGACAGCGGGAGGCTCGGCAGAATAAAACTGTCAGAATACACCTTAATTTAGCGAAAATAAATCGGGAGCTAAGACATCAGTGTTGCCATCGTAAGGTAAACGGAGTTATAAAAAAAAAAGTTTTCAGAGACTCCTATCTTTGTCACTCTCACTTTAAGGGGGTCTAGGTATCTGATGACTCTTCCAAGTCTTTCCAAGATATAGAATTACAATATTTTACCTCTGGTTCTTACTAAATCAAATGTACTTGCACCTCGTAAGAATGTACTACAGTGCCCACTGACAGCATTCTGTAGGACTCTGCACTCCTATTAAATCATAAATGTCTCTAGCGCACATACACGTATGGCAGCAGCATTACCTCAAATTAAGAAAAAAAAAAGATGTAAGTTACTAAAAAGATCACGAAAACCAGCTAAAGTACTTAAAATTGGCTTTATACTCAAAGTTTTTTTTTATGTTGATGTGTGCATGCCCGAATGCCAGTCATCTGCTAATAAAACAGTATTTACTTTTTATGATCTACAGAGTCCTTTACTTTATCATGCCTCACTCACTCTTGACTGGAATAAAGAGACATGAGAGTCTCAGTTCAGAACTCACGGGTAAAATGATTCAAGCAGCCCACATCCACTATTTTCGCCCGAAACCGCATTGTAGTTTTATTTTCCCTGAATTAAGCTAAATTGTAAAATGAGCGCTTATTCTACCCCTCCAATCATTTACACGGCAAGCGTCATTCATCCAACCCTGACTTCCTTCCCACTAGAAACTAGTTAATAAAAAGGCACAGTTCCGACCACTACTGCTTTTCAAAGTACTTATTCAAAATAATAATTTAAATATTTTTCAAATACTTTTCTGGGGCACTGGAAGTGCGTGCAGAACTTGATGGGATATTTGCAACTCGTAAATTTATGTTTCATGCAATTGGTCCAGCGAGAGAGACGACGAATAACAGGACGTAAATAAATTCGGTCAGCTATCATTTTATTAGCCTTCTGCTGGCCCTAAATGTCAGTATATGTTATTGGCCGGTAATGTAAGTGGGTGTGCGTGGAACTTATGTGGATTTGCCACACAGTGCATCTAGGGGTGATCTTTCCTCCATTATGCTCAATGTAGTTTCTAACTTATACGAATGTTTAGAACATTATTGGCACTTTTTACAGGTAAACTGCAATGGTTAAGGCAAAACACTACCCCTCCCCCATTCTGCGTGTTCCTAACTTCATTATGGATGATATGTAGTGTAATACTCCCGAGATGCGCAGATGCAAACCCCACCAACGGCAATGTCAAGGAAACACACATCCAATGTCTGTCTGTACAGTAGTAATAGAGGTTAGTAACGAAAAGAGCTAGAGCATAGGATCTAGGAGGTTACTAGGTTAACAGCCCTAGAGCCTTTTTAAGCCTAGCCATTCATGTCCCAGTTTTCCCAGTTATCAATACCCACAGGCTAGAATAGCTTTGGAATATGCCTGTGCCTTAGGGCATATACGAACTGCCATTATCCTTAAGACTCACAGGCGACAAGCCAGGGGTGAATTGGAGAGTTCCTATCCGTAGGTCCAAATTACGTTTGAATAGGCTTAGGGAAGATATCTCGCAGAGGAGGTTTTGATTCTTAGATCAGGTAATTCTAGTGCTGTTTGATTTGCAAATCTGTAGCAGATCCATTAGGGCTGGATCAGAGAATTCCTTGTATGTTTGGTATAGATCGCCTCTCAGTAGTCTGTAGGAGACCAAATACAGGGACAGATCTCTGAGGTGGTCTGCATACGGCATATTATTTACAACCTGTATTCTTTTAGTGAGGAACATGGAGACATGCGTGAATGGGCGTACCTTCGTTGAAGGTTGTGTGTCAGGTCTGGCAAGCCGGTATGTAAAAATCAACTGCCAGTCATTAGCGGACCGGAGTTCCGCTGTGGCGACCCGTAACTGGGAAAAGCCGAAAGACACAAACAAACAATTCTTTTAGTGAGGAACCTCTGTGGCCACTCTGTCACAAATGACTGGCCAGGTACATGTTGAAGGGTGCATTGAACTTAATTATTGGTCTGATAAGGCTGAATATAGTGGGACTATGATCTCCTTAGTTTGGGATGCCATGCTTTTACTTATAAATTGTGCAACGTACAAGGATCTTCTCACTACCATGGACACATGGTAATCAAAGTTTAAGTTACTGTCAACCTGAGTTCCGAAGTCCTTTACCACTGGGTCTACTCTTAGGGGAGTCCTATCAATGTTGTAATTTGCAGGGGTGGTCATCTTCCCAAAGGGTATAATTATCCTCTTTTTTTTTTTTTTGCATTGAGTTTTAGGCCATGGTTCGGACACCAGTTTTTTGTCTGTGTCGCACCTTTGGAGGATATCTACATCCTTGGGGGATTCAATGATTGCACCCAACTTGCGGTCATCAACAAATCTGGTCAGCCAAAGGCCCTTTCCCATTTGCTTTGACTTCAGAGAAATATACTCCAAATAGGAGATGTCCCAGTACCAAGCCCTGTGGGACACCCCTAGTAACTGGCATCTTGATGGAAGTGGATTCCCCCAACCTAACTTCATGTATCTTATCTGTGAGCCATTTCGCTATCCATCAGGTGACACAAAGATTTATGCATAAATCTGTGAGTTTGTCTATAATACACAAGTGATGTATTGTGTCAAATGTCTTTGCCAGGTCAAGGTAGGCAGTATGCACCATTTTGCCCTTCTCCATAGTTCTAGGACCTTCTTTAAGAAGTCCACCAAGTTTAGTAGGCATGACCTAACCCTGACTAAACCAAACTGGGATGGGTCCACTATTTTAAGATTTCCTGTCTTTGTTTATCAGATCCACAATAATTCTTTCCATGGCCTTGCATATAAGACTAGTCTAACTTATGGATCTGTAGTCCCCTGGGTCTGTTGATGGTCAGCCTTTGTGTGCAGGGATGACAGTTACAGCCCTTCATTCCCTATGGATGAAGCCTGTCTGGATGCTGTGGTGGACTAGAGATTCTAGTGGGCGTGATATGTCATGTTTCAAGCTATTTAGGAGGCATCCTGGGATATTATTGTTACCCGCAGATGCAGTGTTTTTATCTCTGGAGAGTGCAGTGAGGACCTGTTCTTTAGTGATAGTTGGGAGGGAAATATTAGAGGGTATTCCCCGGGGGAGGACTGGGGGTGAGGTGATGGGGTTGAAATTGGAGCTAAATTTATCAGCCAGCAAATTAGCTATATCCCCCCCAGTTCCGTATAAGAAGTTCCAGTTACTATTTGTTCATCGCATTGATGGGTGTTCCCTTTAAGATTGCATATATAACTGAAAAATGCTTATGATTATCCTTAGCATGGGTGGCTATTTTTGCCTCAAAGTTAGCATTGGTGGACTTGATTAGTCCCCTTTAGTTGCTTGTTGAGACCAATCATGGAGCTTTTTTCTTTTGGTCATGACACTTCATATTTTGGACAGTATTTTCTTTCTTTTGTTGTACAATCTATTTATACTGTGAGTCCACCAAGGAGACTTGTTTTTGGAGTTTGTCCTAAGTTTATTTTTGTTTGGTACTGCAGTTTCTATTCAGTTATTTATATGCCTGTACAGGATTTCCACAAACACTTCCACATAGGCCATCATGGTCTCTGAGTTTAGGGGGACTTGGACTTAAGCTATGCCTTCACTTAATAGGATATAGTTAGCCTTGGAAAAGTTCTTAAAGGTTCTGGGGTTTGCTGAGAGGTTTTATATTTATTTCAATGGTTACTGGTTTGCAATCTGATCTGACCAGAGATTCAGTCCTACGTGTTATGCAGACTGTAATATGAGCAATGTAGTTTATTATGCTAGTTGCCTAGCCTGTGATTATTACATAGGAAGAACAAACCGTAGTTTAAAAGAGAGAATTTTAGAGCATGTTGGTGATATCAAGAAAGGTAAACTGACCAATGCTTCAGCAAAATGTGTCTGAGTATGGTACTGATCATGCATGTAGGTTTGCAGTTTTAGAAGTTTTATATGAAAGAAGTTTTATATGAAAGCCTCAGGTTTGGAGATCTTACTAATTTAATTGAATGTGCTAAGCTTAGATGGAGTGTCACTTTAAATGCAGACAAGTTTCCAGACTTGAATATCACTGAAACATGTGTTTAAGAACAGGAATCTCCTTCATTAATTTGATAGGATGGTGTATGGGGTATGGCTTTTTTGTTTTATGAATAGACTTATCACGGGATGTTCTAGTCTATTATTGGTTGGCTTTAGCTTTTAATGTGATATCAGCATGTGTTATATGAAGTCTAATGAAGCAGCAGCTTGCTGTATAAGAACTTACTTTGTCCAATAAAATATATGTCTCTAAATTTATTCCTACAGCTGTGTTGGTTGATTTGGTGTTTTTAAGTTGTTATTTTAATATTTCCTGTGACTAAAACTCTGGTGTTTATTGTAAATAGATATTCCATATTTTCATGTTCTTTTATTATTTATTATTAAATATATTTAAACTTGTCATTGTGGCTGGTCCTTTAGAGAATATTTTAACCTTTGAGAGTAATGATATCTATTTGGTGACTCTGTGGCCACTCCTGAAAGCCTTACTGCATTGGTCAAACACTATCATTTGTATTAATAATTTCCCTCAATATAATTGGGTACCCTTGCAAGAGTCTTAGAGTACCTGTCCTTAGAGTGTCTAGTGGCACTGTAACTACCTTATAGTATGGGCAGAAAGGGGCATAGCTATTAATGTGTGCCAGCCTTTCCCAGGTGTGTGTGTGTGTGTGTGTGTGTGTGTGTGTGTGTGTGTGTGTGTGTGTGTGTGAAAATCAAACTTGAAAATGTTTGTGTGTCAGCTACTTGGAGCAGGGACACAAAGCACTGATTTCATAGAGAGAGTGGTGGAGGACTTGGCTTGGACACTCGGGTGAGGATTCAACTCTATAGCTGTGCCAGTGGGGAGTCTTCATGGGGATCTGGAAAGAGAGGAAAAAGCAGCCTCTGGACTGAGTGTGTTCCCTGTGTGCTCTTAAGAGAAATTGTGCTTGATGCATGGAGCTGCATCTGGAAATAATGGGTGTATCCATTTTTGTTCCAAGTGAACAACCCTGTCCAATGTCAGTGGTGAGGATTCACATTCCTTGATTACTGGCTCAGAGTGTGGACGTCACATATACATCGTTCAAGGATTTTAGAGAGGGGAGACAGGATGGCTATAGGACAGAAATTTGTAATGCCAGTGGAATTACCTCCTTTATGTAAGGGGATAATATGCACCATTTTCCAAAAGGTAGGGACACATGATTCTATTATTGATCTATTAATAAGAATGCTGATTAGGTATGCTATTACATCTGCAACCAAATTTAGGTATTCTGGGGGAAGGTTTTCAGCTGAGGAGGAACACGTTTTAATTTACATAAAAGCTTTTTTATGAGAGTTATAGAAACTGGTTGAAAGGTAAAGTGGGTGGAGTTGTCTATATGTATCTTGGAAAGGTTGCAGATAGGTGTGTTTTGTGAAGGAAATGTGCTAGGGTGTAAGGTAGGGGAAGTTGGCTGTGCAGAAGGGGATGTGTTAGGTTAGTTTGAGGTTAAGTTGGCTATGCATTCTATGAAGTATGTATTTAAATAGGTAACTGTTTGAAGAGGAGGAATGTCTGGGTGTGGGCTGGGATCCTTTTTTATATCTGGATTGATGAGAGAGGATATGGAGGACCAGAATTTTTAGGGTTGTTTTTATGGCTATCCTGTAACCGAGTATAATTAGACTTTTTGGTTTATATTATATTTTTGAAAGTTTCAAACATAGAACACCATATGGTTGACACCATATGAATGATGTTTGAAATTTTGAAAATATAATAAAAAAATAAAAATAAAAAACTATACTTATCTAAATGCTGTAGGAAGGGGGGCAAGCCCCCCTGCGCCCCCCACACTCCCGCTACTTAAATATTCCTACTCTGAGATCGCACTGCATTGAAGTAAAGGGAAAATATTCCCTATGGCGATTTCCGTGTTACGCATGCGATGTTTCGACCAATCGGGTTTGCTCAATACACGTTCGTTGCTTACAATTTTCGATCACGCGATAGGAACCCAAGACATTTTGCCTCTATTAACTTTCTTGACTTGGTTTAGTAGCTATCAGAATAGTTGACAATTTTTGTCATTTTTATTCTTTTGCCATTTAATCCATGCTTTGTCTCCGTCTTTCATAAGGAGTTTGCATTGGCTGGTGAGCCATGGAGTATGGGAGATTTTAATTATTTTTGTAAGCTGTGGGGCTAAGGTGTTAAGAATATTTAGAAATACTGCATTGAAGTATTCAACTGCATCATTTGAGGGGAGTCTTTTTGGGATAGATCAGTTAACTGCTTTCAGAGCCTCAATGAAAGACTTCTTGGATAAACTGGAGAGATTACGGTTAGTTTTGAGCTTATGTTCCTTTGTTATTTGTGTAATACTCCTGTAGGTATAAAGCTGGCAGGTGGTCACTTAGTGTTTCAAGGAGGGTACCTGAGGAGGTAAAATTAGGTGGGTTGGTATCCAGAATCCAATCCAGGATTGATTTTTGGGAGTTCTTTTTGCCATATCTTGTTGGTGTATTAATAAGTTGAGTGAATCCAAAATGCTGTTGATTGCTGAATTTGTGGATAAAGACTGCAAATCATTGTTTACATCACCCAGGAGGATAATTTAATTTATGATTGTATCTGCTATCCAGGATAGTATGTTTTCAAGTATTGCCATGTTCAGTCCTGGGGGGATATATAGCACAGCAATGCATATGCTCTTGGCTCTATGAGATTAGGATTTCTGCTTTTCCAAAATTTGGGACTGTGCCTGTATAGGGAGTTACAATGAGCATATTTAAGAAGACTATATCTATTCCATCTGCTTTTGTACTTGTTCTATCAAGCCTAATAATATAACTAGGGGTAGTATTTCATCATCTTTTATTTCAGGCTTTAACCATGCTTCCATCGTGGCTAGGATATCTGGGTTGTGTTGGGTCATCCACACATGAAAATCTGTGATTTTGTTGCATATGCTTCTAATGTTTAGAGAAACAATTTTAAACTTTTATAATGCATTCTTTGATTTATGGTTTGATTGGGACCTGGGTGAGGGTGGATGTCACCATACTAATGTATGGTGGAGAAAGATGATTGTTTCTTATGGCATTTTTAGCAGAGATGGGTAGAAACATTACCCTGACATGGAGACTGACATTTTTTAGTATTTTGGGGTTACAACAGTGGAATGGAGTCATGGGACATAAGGTTGAAGAGAGGATATAAAGAGAAAAGTTTGTGATTGGATAGTGCAGTTAGGTTACAAGACAGGTGGATGAGTAGAGGAGGTGGAGTAAGTGAAGTATAAGTGTAGATGTAGTGGCGGTGGGTAGGAATCGAGGGTAGGGCAGAGGAGCGGAGTGAAGCCCAAGCATAGCGAGGGTTGAATGGTGGGGGTTGGCTCACAGTGGAGTAAGTATCAGGAAATAAATCTGTCAAACTGCAGCAAGACAGAAGGCAAGACAAGTTCTGATAATTTTAAAGACAGTAACACAAGCTGCTAGATTGCTGTTAACATGCACCTAAGTTAACTGCAACAGGTAGTGTTGCAGTGACTTTGGCTTGAAATGAGACTATAGTAGCTGGAGAAGCAACTGAGATGAGGGGATGACCAATCAGATATTTCAATGGAATGCAGCTACTTCCCCCTCCACAGATGGTTTACCACCAAAAACAATCAATGAGGTAGGTCTTTGAAGTTTAAATACTTGACGTGAGTCACAGCATTTAATTTTTGTTGTTTTGGGCTTTTATTGCATTTCCATGGAAATCTTACTCTGCTAGAGCAAAATACACTTAAATTGTTAATTTAGCTTCACCTTCAGCAGTATAAGGCCTGTGGGTGTGGGTGGGGGTGTCCCTTCAGCAGATTCAACACTACAGTACGCAACATACTAGTGCAAAATTGAGGAAAACCAATTAAGCTTAGTTTGATTCTTGGAAACTGCCTTACATAGATGTCAACTGAAGGTATTGTTTCTTTTGTACTTCTGCAACTGGAGATGAAATTCAGCTGTAGAAGTTCCTTTGGTAGTGAGATTATGTTAACTTTTGTAGCAGCAATTGTCAGACATATTATGTGACGTGGAGAGAGAGAGACAGAAATAGATAAACATAATTAGGTTTGTTTGATGGTTGAAACTAGGTAGATAAAGTACTACTCATCTATGGTCTGCTGCATTAAGTAGTGTTTGGCCGACATAAGTAGGGCACTATATTTCACATTTGTGCATTTCTGCTTTAAACAGGAAAATAAGAAAGCTAACAGGAGATATGTCTATGTATGCAAGCTTGAAATTACTATAATGGAGTCTGCCACATTTTAGAAGGAAAATAAAATAACTAATAAAAGAAATGTGTTGATATGCAAGTTTGGGATTACTGAGTTAAAGGTTTACAGATTTTAGAAGGACAGGTAGAATGCCTGTCTCAGTTAGTTCCCACTCTTTGCTACAGAATGTACAGTCAGTGAATTTGACATTTTAGCACTTTAGAATAAGCAGCTTGTGTTTTTAACGTATATTAAAAAAATAGGCAATGGCCAAACTCTTTTCATAAATAGAACGGTCTCATATTATTAACAATGGGCTAGACTAGCCAGTAACTGCGCATTCATAAAACATAAAACCAAGTACTACAACTGTAAGCTTCAGAAGAAGCCAGGAGAAACATGCAATTATATAAGATAGGGATTAACAACAGAGCGAAAAAATAACACTTAGCCAGATGACAACACACTACAAACTTGCTTGCTGTAACTGTACAGTTCATAAAGCAAAAATTAGGTGCTTTCACTGAATCCTACAGCAAAAAGTTAGTAGAAACTTGCTAATATATTTGTTACACATTAACAGCAGAAAGACAACACTTAGCCAGAGTTTAATACACTAGAAAAAAATATGGTAGCACGAATCCTAGAACAAAAAGCCAGTAGAAACTTGTTGATGTATTTGCTAGACATTAACAGCAGAAAGGTAACAATACTTAGCCAGTTTGTAACACAGTAGAAACTTATGTATAATTAAGTATGCATATATGTGTATGTGTATATATATATATATATATATATATATATATATATATATATATATATATCAGATCCTGCAGCAATTCACAATCCTGTCAGTATTGTGAGTGAAACTGCATGGCTAGTTCACAGACTAAGTAAAATGCAGTAGAAATGTAATAAATATAGCTCAGATCCTGCAGCAATTCACAATTCTCTCACTACCACAATACTAAGCCCCCCAGACTGATTGAAATGGAAACAGTAAAAAGCAGTAGAAATGAAATAAGTGAGGCTCAAATCCTACAGCAACTCACAATTCTCCCACTACTGTGAGAGATACTACAAGACTAAGGTCCCAGACCAAGTTAAAAATACAAACAGTTGACCTTTGGTTAAAAAAAGGAAAAAATGGAGAAAAGAACGATACATAATACAGATTAACACTCTGAATATTACAATGTGCACTAGATGAAATTGAATTATATGAAACAGAGGTGATTTGAGCTTTAAGAGTCTCATGGGATTGCCTTATCAGGTTGAGCTCTTAATATCCAGTAGAAATAACACTGGGAGGGGCTTGCAAGTTCTAATTTACAGTAGGGGTGGGCAGCTAAAAAGGCTCCAAGTTTAAAAGGACAATAAGGGTTGGGTGAGTGAGTGGGGAAAATGTACAAATCAATGCAGTCAAACAGCAATTTTAAACTCAGAGCTTTTGTATCTGAAAAGGAATGTAGACAAATACCTTAAATAAGAAAACTGTTTTTCAGCTCCTTCCACTAATTAGCTAGATTTAATTCCTATTCACTCATTGAATACAAAAGGAATATTTCCTAACTGACCTTAGCGAACAATTTTTAAGAGTTCAAGAAAAAAAAATTACAGAAAACAAAAGTTTAAAATGCAACAGATAGCAATATACTAATACCAAAATCAAAAAGTTATGGAAATATCCAAACCTTAAATGTAGAAAATCCAAAAATCAATGCAGTCAAACAACAGTTTTAAGCTCAGAGCTCTTGTAGCTCTTAAATTAGTACTGAGCTTATGTGCAGCAGATGTGGGGGCTATGTTGCATAATGAAGCACACGTTGGGGTTACTGTGTTCAACAATTCGTGTGCTAGATGCTTGGTTCTGTGTGATATGTAGCTACATGCAACTTGCTGCACCTGTACTTATGAAAAACCTATTTAGTGATAGGATTCGGTTGAGTTGTTGTATTTATTTTACATTTTTTATTTATTTGTATTTGGTTTCCTGTTTAGAGCAGTGATCTCCATTGATCTTTTCTCACACTATGCCTGGGAGTAGTATCTCTTTAAGTGACTTCCTCAGAATCACACAGTTAGGCAATGGAGACTGAGGGAATCGAACCTTGCACCATTAAACCACAGGAGATGGCTCAATAACAGCTCCTTAATCCTCTAAGCCAACTGCCAGATGCCAGACACCACCAGTAAAAAAAAAAAAAAAAAAAAAGTACCATTAAAGGTTTATTAGAAAAGAACAGAAATTAATGGAGCTGGAATACCACCAATTCCATATATATCCTTTGTTGACTAAGCTAGTGGCCTCCTTTCAGATGGCACCCCAAGCAGTATTCATACTACTACAGGTAAGTTGGTCAGAACATTGGGAAACTTCTCTACTCTTTTGGTTAGATGCTGTGGGATCTTTTACATCCACCTGAGCTACCACTATTGCATTAGCAAGGAGAGCCACAGAAGCATTCAATGCATCTGTAGTGCATGGAGCATTGTGATTATGGTCTGATAATTGGAAAAAGACAAATCAGTTCAGCGCTACAATAGTGTAAGACCCAAGCTTAAAAAATGCTAAGCACCACCTGCTTTACTTATAAAGGTTTGATCCCATGCTAGGCACTCAAATCTGCCAGTACTGACCAGCAAAAACAGTAACAGACTAAAAAAACAGATTTATTTATCTCTGCTGTCCATACCAGTAACATGTCTCTGACTTGTAAACTCAGAAAGTTGCTAGATTAAAACCATGGACAATATGTATCTGCCATATTTCTGGACTTGTCCAAAGCCTTTGATATGATAAATCACAATAAACTACTCATTTTGCTCTCTTCCTGTAACTTTTGTAGCTCCTCTATCATTTGGTTCCAAAGCTATCTGTCAGGATGTCAGCAGGCCATACAGTGGCAACACCACCTTTCCTCTCTTCTCCCAGTGTCCTTAGGGGTCTCACAAGGCACCATCCTTGGACATCTACTCTTCTCTTTATTCACTAACAATCTCCACACCTCCACTCTTCATGCATCTGTTATATAATATGCAGATGACTCTATGCTAATATGTGCAGCCCCCTCACTACAGCATCTCAACACAATTACCCAGGAATCTTTTCTATCTGTAGAAGCATGGCTCACCAATTCCCAACTGATCCTCAACCCCAACAAAACAAAACTCCTTGTCTTCCACCCTACAAAATCTCCCTCATCCTACCTAACTTTTAATATAAAGTCCAATAATAAAGCTGTTATCACCCCCATAACTCATACTAAACTGATAGGTGTCGAAATTGATAACTTGAAATTCGATATTCACATTGCTCAAACCATTAAAAAAGTTAATAAGAAACTGGGTCAGCTTTACAGGAGCAAACAATTTCTAACTAGCACCACAAAACCTACTATCGCCCGCACACACCTCCTGTCAGTGCTAATATATACCTCCCCAATTCTGACCAATCTTCGTAAAACTGAACTAACCAAGCTGGAATCCTGCTACAGTAAAATCGCCAAATTTGCCACTGATGTCACACATAGGTCTCATCGCTGAACATCTCTTAAATAACTAAATTGGCTGGAACTTCCCCAGCTCTATCACTATAAACAATTAACCTTTGCCCACAAAATCCTCCATCAACTTAATACAGTCCCTGCACTCCAGAATCTTCTATGGCCATATACCACTTCTAGAGTCCTTCGTTACAGCAATAAACTTCTCCTGGATACCACAAAAGCTAACAATACAGCTGAGGAATCAATCTTCTCAAATGTCATCCCTAAAATCTGGAATAAATTACCATCCCCCATTATCTCCAGCTCCTCCACAGCACAATTTAAAAAGCTATTAACAACACCCTTGAACAATGCTTGGCTTTGCACCTGTAACTCTCCTGGCTGACACTAACCTCTGTATAGGTAACCATATACTGCTCATTTGGTGCTATCTTACTCCTATTCCTGAATTCATTTGCACTGCAACTCACTAAAATTGAATTTGCTTTTGTTTTACATAGTAGTTGATGCTATCTGTGGTAAAAGTATTTCTCATCATTGTGTAAATACTATTATAGTATGCTCATGTAATGTCCTTGCATGTTTGTCAACTTCTACAATGTTTATGGTTATATGTTTTCCTGAAGCTTTTCTCCCCGGGCCTCTGCTGAAAAAGAACCTGTGTCCAGTCAGACTTTCCTGGTAAACAAATGTAAAATAAATAAATTAATTAATTACATTAAATAATTTTCTGAAGAATACAAAGTCTGAAATTCAAATGTATGTCATTATTTATTGACTTCAGTTTTCAAAAATGTGTCTGAAAACCAAAGATTTTATGAGGAACAGACCAAACATATGAGACAAAACTCTAGACATTCTGGTAAAATCTGGTCATCTTAGAGGCATGGAAAGGTGAGTGTAAACATAAGGAACTGTATTACACTGTCTTCCTGACAGCACTCACTAAGTGCTTTACAGCTTTGAAAGCCAGCAAATACTTTACAGTTTTTTCTTTTTTTTTCTGTACCTTCACTCTGAAAGCAAATTTATTTGCATCCATACCTAAAATAAGCAGGTTTTGATCAGTAACCTGATCATAATTCTTTATATTATGCAATAATTAAGCTTGATTGACAGGTTCTATGCTTGACGTAATGGATTTCCACGTTTGGTGTGATATATGTATAAACACACACACACACACACACACACACACACACACACATATATATTTATGTACATATACATGCATGTGTATATTACACACACACACACACACACACACACACACACACACACACACACACACACACACACACACACACACACACATTTGTACAAAGGATCATAGGTGGTGACTAGGCTAACAGCCGTAGAGCCTTTTTAAGCCTAGCCATTCATGCACCAATCTTCACAAGTTTTAATGTCCAAGACTAGAATGGCTTTTGTATATGCCAGTATCTTAGGACATCTACAAGTTGCTGCTGTCCATAAGGGACATAGGTGACAAGCCATGTTGAATTTTCAATTTCCAATCCAATGGTCCAAATTGTGTTTGAATAGGCTTATGGAAGAGTTCAGTTTTACATGAATGCGGATTCTGTTCCAGAGAAGGGGTAATCTCTGAAACACATACATGTCCCTCTAATGTGTTTTGTTTATGTCACAGACAAGGTTTTTATCTTTAGATAAGAGTAATTGTAGTGCAGTTTATTTTGCAAAAGTGTAGCAGAAGCATCACCGTTGGAATGGAGAATGCCTTGAAGGTTAGACATAGATAGCCTCTCAAACTTCTGCCCTTACATGTCTAAGAGAATTGGAAGCTTTAGGCCCTGATGATATAAAATATATATGCGTGTGTGTGTGTGTATATATATATATATATATATATATATATATATATATATATATATATATATATGCATCTTTACATATGCACACACATACACACCACAGCCAGTGTAATAAGGTCAAATACAAATCAAATGGCAAGCTGACACAGCAAATCAGGCCTATCAACAATATACAACTCCTGACACTTTTCACTCATCACACCTTTAGTTCTAATTCCCTTAGTATTTTACTATGTCTTATATTCCTGCTGAATCAGTCTATCTTGGTTGCAAAAACACTTTACATATCTCTAATTATATTTCTTACCTTATGTAACCTTACAGGCTACCAATCAACAATTACATCTAGAATCAGCTAACCAATAGCCATACCACTAAACAAAACTGCCATCCTCTAATTGCACCATAGCTCTTCAAAGACTCTGACAATCTCTACTACAGATGCAGAATTCTTGAATACCATCAGACACATCCAAACCTAAAAGCAAAAATAAAAATTGTCTCAAAAAGAACACTTTATCTTACCTGTACTCCTGTAAAATATCTCAGTGTGGTGACATCCACCCAAATCTAGGTCCTGTCAATCACCATAATATAACAAGTAAATCACATCCCACCCTGGTACTATAACACCTCCTTTCCTCACTCAAAGAACAAAAACTGAACATATTCTCATTAAACATCTGTAGTATATTCTAAAAAAATGAAAGAACATCATGCATGGATAGCCCAATATACTCAATATATTCTAGCAATTACCAAAACCTGGCTAAAGCCCAACAGGGGTCATTTACTGCACTGTTATAACTTGATTTTACCTGTGAACCTCTGCTATCTCTGAAAAAACAAAAAAAAAAATCTTGCTTTTTTCCCACTTTTCTGAGATTTAAAAAAGTTCAGTTACAGGCTTGCTGTTTCCTGAACTGTTTGTAAGTTTCTGTGAGGCCATTTTTGCTTGGGCTAAAGGAAAGTCTCTCTGTTGATCAGTGGCAGTGAATAACATTGAGCAGTTTCCCTGCCCCCGTAGGAGTGGTTACTGACTTGAAACTGTAGTTTTATTGTCCGTTTTGGGTCTATTCCTGCTTCTTTCCAGCCCCTGCTATCAAGCACGTGCTTTAGCGATTTAGCGGAGTTGCCACTAGAGCAGCATCGGCAGCCGGTTTAACAAGGTTAAACTTTTTCTGGCTCCACAAAGTCTGTTCTTCAATTTTTCCCTTAGAACTGCTCTGTTAGGAACCTAAACAGTTTACACCTTCACTAAAAAGCACAGCACTTGTTCCTAATTGCTTTTTCTTCTCAAAAAGCTCAGCACTTGTCTTAAAAGCATATCCCTTGTCTTATAAGCATTTTCTTTGCAGGTCAAGTACTCCTATATTATACAAATCCCTCACTTGCAAAACCCCCCAGGAGTGCCCACTTCCTTGCTAAGCCCTCTACTTTTCTGTCTCATACCAGCTCATAATTCTTTCTAGCATGTCGAAGGGTCAGATGCTGGCGTCCTCTCCCGCCCAGTTGGTGAATCTGGGAATTCTGAGGCAATGTTGCAATTGCCTCATGTACACGGACAACCCTCTCCTCCTCCCACATAACACTAACACTTGTGAGAGATGCAGCTATTTAGCCAAACTGGAGGCTGAGCCCTCTCAACTCAGGACTGGCAAGACCAGGCAGGAGGAGAAGGCAACTACACACACCACAATACAAGTCTCACATAACTCAACCACACCACTGAATCAAACACATAAACACACTAAGACATACTCGGAGGCACTGAGTAAAAATTTACCTAAACAGCAAAGGCCTCCAAAGCAGACACCCAAGCAACTGCAAACTCAAGACACCACACAAACAACACATAAACAACAAAATCAGTGTGCAAAGCAGTCACTGCCCTTAAGGCCAAATACAACACCAAACATACTTGTCATAGGTGACTCCATAGTCAGACACACTGGCGTCCCACTCACCAGGCTGAACAAGGAGAAGGTCACGGTAAGCTGCCTATCGGGCGCTAGAATCCACCACATAACACAAGCACTCAGGTCACTCCACGGCAAGTACAAGTATGACACAGTCATTGTCCATGCTGGTGTGAACGACCTGAGATGTACCTCCCTGGACTACATGAAAAGAGACATAGAGGAGCTCTCTGATTATGTAGCCCAGGCAGGTATGACCCTGACCCTGAGCAGTATCCTTCCTTCACCACGAATGATGCCACAATATAGTGACAAGATGATCAGCTTTAACAATTGGCTTAATTTCTGGTGTCATTCAAAGGGATCCAGTGTCTGTCTGCTTGGGATGACATGCTTGACAAGCCACGCTGCTTCAAGGGACGGCTTGCACCTGTCACTCCTGGGATTCCGGATATTGGCTAAGGCTCTTGCCACCCCCATAGTGCCTTTTTTAGGCAAGGCTCAAATTCTAAACCTACCACCCTAGAAAACAAAAATGGGAAGAAACTAAGGGTAATGCTGCTCAATGCCAGAAGTCTAAATCTCAAAATGCACGCACTCGAGGCCCTTCTCAGTATGGAGAACATCGATGTCTGTGCTGTGACTGAAACCTGGTTCAAGGCTCCTGAGAGCACCCCGGCACTATCAGGTTTTACCTCATATCATGCGTTCCGGCCCCAAAACCCAGACCATACCACAAAAGGAGCGGGTGTATCCATATTCATCAAGGATACCCACACCTCCAGGTTGGTGGCTACGCGCGAAGCATCGGAAACCATCCAGGTGCAATTAACCATAGGCAAAACTGCTCTACAATTTGTAGCATGCTACAGGCCACCCTCTCAAACTCAGGAAACCCACACAGCCTTCCTGAAGACACTGGAGGGTATAAATGTATCACCAAACACCATCATATTGGGTGACTTCAACTACCCGAATATAGACTGGGAACATTACTCAAGCCCCAACTTTCTAGCCCAAAGGTTCCTGGAGTTCATAAATTCAAATGCCATGGAACAACTAGTCACCGTCCCCACAAGAGGAGAAAATATACTAGATCTCATCATCACAAACATGGGGACAAAATGCTCCACACCTCTTTGGTGAGATCAGATCATAAACTAATCTCACTAGAAATCCACATCCCGCCCCCACCCCAAACAAAAAGACCACAGTGAAGAACTTCTCTAAAGCAAACTTCACACTACTCAAGACAGGTGTGGTATCCTTCAAGGCCCCCCGAGCCAATGGAAACCACAACCCAAGCTGCGGAAGCCCTTACAAATGCCTTCTATGAACACCTTCAGGACTGCATGGATCAGGCAATCCCAAATAAAACCAAGACTCTTTCCACCAAGGGCAAACGTCCAGTCTGGTGGACCCCAGCCATAAACAAACTTTACAATAAGAGGAGAAAGCTTTTACATGATAGAGCAAAATCCCAAAAAGGGAAGGCATCTTTGATCAGTACTAGCAAGAAACTACGATCCCTCATAAAATCATCCAAGGCCAACTTTGAGAAAAAATTGCCATAGATTCAAAAGACAATCATAAGGCCTTCTTCAGCTATGTCAGAAACCTGGGTGGAAACTCCCAGATATGCTCAGAATTAGTCCAAAATGATACAAAAATCACTGAACCCACAGACATTGCCAACATACTGGCAGACAGGTTCAGCGCAAACTTCACCCCCCTCTCCCCCCCAAAAGGAGAGATAACTATCCCAACAGAGTGTAGCCTCCCAGACATCTCAAATGCGCAGGTGAAAGCTGCTCTCTCTAAAGCTAAAAACACAGCATCAATGGGACCGGATGGTGTCCCTGGCTGTGTGCTACATGAACTCAATGAAGAACTAAACCCGCACATAAGGCAGCTGTTTAATCTTAGCCTTACCACAGGATATGTGCCCAAGGAGTGGCGTACGGCAACTGTGGTCCCACTCCACAAAG
Organism: Protopterus annectens; assembly: GCF_019279795.1. Lineage (NCBI taxonomy): Eukaryota > Metazoa > Chordata > Ceratodontiformes > Protopteridae > Protopterus > Protopterus annectens. The sequence goes on from NC_056731.1 coordinate 467,284,326, forward strand.
GCGGTGCCTCTATGGACCCTGGTAATTACCGCCCCATAAGCTTAACAAGCCTGGTCTGCAAAGCTATGGAGAGGATCATAATGGAACTCATAAACAAGGACATAGGGGACTTGCAGACCTTGGACCCAACCCAGTTTGGCTTTGTCAAGGGCAGATCTTGCCTTTTGAACTTGGTTGACTTCTTCAAAACAGTTACCAAGGCCATTGATGAGGGAAAGGCAGTCCATACAGCCTACCTTGACCTTGCAAAAGCTTTCGACACAATACCCCACTCGGGTATCATAGAGAAACTTACCAGCTTAAGTATAAACCCATATGTCACAAGATGGGTTGCAAACTGGCTAAAGGACAGAACCCACAGGGTTAGAGTTGCTGGAGCCATGTCAGACTCCAAGCCGGTTACAAGTGGTGTCCCACAGGGCTCAGTTCTTGGCCCCCTATTGTTCAGCATCTACTTCTCAGAAGTACAGGCAAACATAGGAGGACTATGGCTGACAAAGTTTGCGGATGACTGCAAACTGGGTGCCATAGTGGATAGTACATCGGACACAGACATCCTTCAGAGGGGTCTCACGGAAACTGATAGCTGGTGCCAGAGCCATGGCCTGAAGTTAAACGCAAAAAAGTGTATAGTCATACCCTTCCGGAAAAATAAGGTAACCCCAAGCTACCATATAGGTGGCAACCCACTAAGCACAGAAGAGGTTATCAGGGACCTGGGTACCCAGGTTGACAGTGGCCTCTCGTTTGACACTCACGTTGCTAAAGTGGTTCGAAAGACCTTCTACATTGCCCATCTGATCATGAAGGGATTCACATCCAGATCAAGTGAGGTCATTGTTCCCCTGTACTCTTCACTTATCAGACCAATGATCGAGTACAATGCCCCATTCGGGATGTATCTCACCCGACACTTGCAGCAATTGGAGAGACCCCAAAAGTTCCTCACCAAAAGGATAAAGGGACTCCAAAACCTGTCATATACTGCCAGACTGAAGAAACTCCAACTCTATTCAGTTGCATACCATCTGCTCAGAGGTGACCTGTGCCTGACATACAAGGCCATGACCAACCCGGAATTAATGGACATGCTCCACCTCAAAAAATCCAAATCCACCAGAACCACTAGAGCAAGTGACTTAAACCTTAGCACGGATATAAATAGGATGTGCTGGAGGGATAGATTTATCACCCAGAGACTCCCCATGCAGGGGAATAAAATCCCGGTCCATGTGAGGCAGATCACCTCGCTGGCTCTGTTCAAGAGAAATCTTGACCGGTGGATGGGAGATCGTAGGTTTACCCTGGGAATCATCTCTGTGTCACTGCTGGACAGAGGCACAACAAACTAATGGGCACATTATTTCTAACATAAGGGGTGGCGTAAGCCACATAACTTTGGGCTAGGCTTATAAATGCCTTAGGGCAGATAGCCTAGTATAAACCTATGAACCTATGAACCTATAAAAGGCATTTGAAATACTTCCCTGGGTATAACATCATAAGAACACACCAAACCCTAAATGTTGCTGGGGGTATAGCCATCCTATACTTAACCTTATAGAAATTCAACCCTTTCAACAATAGTATTCCCAAATTCTGCAATGCCAAAACACTTATTTCAAACCTTAAATGCACCACAGCCAGTGTAATAAGGTCAAATATGAAAGGAACACCAGCAGACACAGCAAATCAGGATAGTCAGGTTTTTAATAAAGTGAAAAATAGATTAAGTGCTTTTTGTTTGTACATTTAAAATGAACGTCATCAGAATTCCAATCAATTCAGATGTCAGTGTTTAAATAAGAAAATAGATCACATAATCAATATTCATCCAATTAAAACATTAAAAACATTAAAAAACAATTATTTGATCAAGAATCTTAAAAAAAAAAACAAAAAAAACAAGACAGAGATGTTACACTTGTCTAAAAGGAACACTGTGAGGTAAATTTTCCACATGAACAGAATAAAAAATATGCGCATATATCCACAAATCACTAAAACAACATTAAAAGATATAAACATGAACATTTTCCACATGAACAGAATAAAAAATATGCGCATATATCCACAAATCACTAAAACAACATTAAAAGATATAAACATGCATCCCTAGAATTAAATATACTACAAAATGGGACACAATCTAAATTCTACTAGGCCTTAAAAGTACAATACCTAAGCAATATCTTATCATTAAGGCAAGGGGACTGAATTGCATTCAATTTAATTTGCCAGTACAGTTCCCTTGACTCAAGTAATTCTTCCCAAAACCTCCACTATCTAAATAGGAGACCTTCCCTACTATAATAAAAAAAAAAAAGAATTCTTAAAATGCTTGCACTGCACAGAGTAACAATCCATTGTATTACTAGGATCACTCTTCCTAATGGCATAAACATGTTCAAAAATCCTAGTACTCAGCTGGTGATCAGTCTTGCCCACATAAAAGGAAGAGCAACTCAGGCATGAGGCAAAATAACACCTGTTGTACTACAATTAAATTTACCATTATTTCTACTACTCCTCAGGTAAGTCAACAGATTAAGAGTGGTGCCATCATAAATAAATCAATATTGGGAACAAGCCCCACACTTTCTCATACCACATGGGACAGTACTACAGTGAACATTCTTAGTAATATCCTTAATAATCCTATGCCCAAAAAGTTAAAGGCCAAGTTCCAGTTTTTACTAATAAAGTCCTTAACCTTATTACATTGCTATATTGTCCATAAGAGATAACCATGCCCATTTCAGATGTACCCGCCTGCATAGCCTTCCTTCTGGGTACTACTTTAGTCATGTTAGTTTTATTATAAAGTATAGATGTATATTTAATACTAGGACTGTCCGTGACCATCCTCTTCATCCCTTCAATCAATTCCTTTGGGTAAGCTCTTTCTACAAAAAGTTCAGTGAGAATGTCAGCCTCAGCAACAAAGGTTTCATCACTAGATGCAAGTCTAGACAACCTCACAAACTGCACCTTAACCATATTTCTTTCCTGTCACATAGGATGAGAACTAGTAAAATGAAAAATGAGTTGAAGAAAGTAGGTTTCCTATAAATTGTAGATGCATGCTGTAACTACTCAGCATTTTTCATAGTATTAATATCAAGATAGTTAATCTGATAAAAATTAAAACGATAAGTAAAGAACAAGAAGCTAATCATCCCGTTAAGAAAATTTAAACATTTTTCTACCATCTTGACATCACCTTTTCAAAACAGTAAGATGTCTTCCAAAAATCTAAGAGAAAAAGAAATATATTGCCAGTAAGGATTTTTCTTCGGAATTATTTGCTCCCATAATACTATTGGCAAAGATGGGTGCTAAGACAGCCCCCATGGCCACTCCCTTCACCCGCCTATAATATTCCCCCTCAAAATTAACACAATTATATAACACAGCAGCCAACATCTCCACTATCAGGCAAATATCATATTGAGGCATCAATGTCCTGATAACAAGGAGTTCACAAAACCAGTCAAGTTTCACATGGTGGGGGATTAAAAAAAAAAGTTAACATCAATAGTTACCAACCACAAATCTTTGTTAAACTCAGTCCCAGGCAACATTTTCAAACAATGCCAGGAATCCCTCAAGACATGAACTTTATCACTGAAAAATGCTTTTGGTTTAGCATCAGCAAACTTAGCCAATGGTTCTGTTTTAGATCCCACAGTAGCTACAATAGTGCAAACAGATAGACCAAACTCATTGTTATGGGTCTTGGGGATCCTGAGAATAGCTGAGACAACTGGTTTCTTAACTTCTAGAAAATTAACAATATGGGAATACATTGTAATCCAACATTAAATCCAACAATAAACTATCAGTCCTTCTATATGCAATATGCACCTCATTCCTGGAGGCCAGTTAAAAAACAATCTGATTATTCAAATACTTATACATTTTACTCAAATAATCTACAGTGTTCATAATATCTACCCCTCCCATTTGTTGGGTTTAATAACTCATATGTGATGGTTTTGTTATAATTCCCTTAATATCATGCTCAGTTGTCTGGTTAAATTGTAAATCATTCTACCCTGCTTCTTTTCATCCAAAGACCTAAGATCATACTCACAACATTTCTCAAATAGTCTGACAGCTGTTAACAATGGAGGATTAAAAGTAAAATGATGATGGACATGTGGAACAGAATGGTCCAAGTTCCCTAACAACAAGTTCACCTTTCTAGCAAATAACTGACCTGACTATCTTGATTTGCTGTGTCTGCTGGCACATCTTTTTCATTTTATACCTCAAATTAAATAATAAAAAACAACTTTGTATCACTGCTCTCTATATACCCCTAGAAACAATATAAATACTCTGGAAGATATCCTACACTGGATATCCAATACCATTCCTAACAAAAAAAAATCATATTGGGAGATGTAAATATTGATTCTCAAAACATTACCTCCAACTTTACCAATTCCAGTATTAACCTATCTGGCCTTACTCAGCTAATCACCTCACCCACAAGATATAAGGCAACATATGACAAGAGTCCAACCCTAGACTGGATAATGGACTCTGATACTCAAAAATACACCACTTCAGGAATCCTTATAGATTCCCTTAGTGACCATCTTCCCACTTATACTCATAGATTAATCACTCATCATGTTAAACATAACAACAAATTGACCCATAATCTCACAAATTTCAGCCCAGACACATTCAAATCATCCCTGAGAAACATTAACAGATCTAATCTAACCCCCCTCCCCGGATGAAGCATCAGTCACTTTCAATTAAATATTCTTAAAGATTTTAAATAACTTTACACCTCTTAGAAGAAAAAAAAAGAGTTAAAATCAACAACACCCCCTGACTATCTAACAATATTAGAACTCATATAACAGGGACAAGGCATGGAAAAATGCCAAATGAACAAAATACTAAAAATTCTGCGGGAGTTTAGAGAACTTTAAAACCTTAAAAAGGTAAACAGAGATGAAACACAACATTACAGTAATCTACAGAACTGCCACAGACATAATCCCCCAAAATTCTGGTCCTCCAAAGATTTAATCCATGCAGGACAAAAAAAAAAAAAAAACAAACAAACAAACAAAATACTTCAGCTAACCTCTCCCACTTGATCTTGATAGCCAGTTTAATATATACTTCGCCCTTACTAAAAACAACCCTGACATCCATAACAAGCTCTACCCCACCCAACCCCTTCCCATTACATAACCTTTCAGCTTAAAAAATTGTTCCAGCTTCATATATAAAAAATAATTTTGCATGTCTCTCTCTCATTTAGTGCAAGAAATCTGGACAAAGCAAAAAATAATGGGGGGGGGGGGCAAATGCCCCAAAATAGGGAGAATTGTAAAATATTGGTCTTATAAACTTAGAAAGTTGCTAGTATAACAGAATTTGTGTTGACATGTATTTGCTGATGGATATGAAGTCTGAAACTCAAATATATGTCATTATTTAGTGACTTCCATACTCAGTATTTTGCCAGACAACCAGGAATATTATGAGGACTAGACGAAAATATTATGCAAATATTTTGACGTTTGTGAAAATCTGGACAGTTGAGAGGTGTGTTACTTCACAATCTCAAACCATGCTCATCATCCACTGATCACCTCCCACGTGAATTTCTCAAGATAGCAACCAGTGCTGCAGTATACCCCGTTTCAGTCATTGTAAGTAGGGCAACAAAAGAATCTTATGTTTCTTCCCCTAGAAAAAGTCACATATAACCCAACTCAACAGAAATATTCAACTTTAGAGCCATCACTATCCTATCCCTTCCTCTCAAAAATATTGGAAAAAAGTATCCACAAGCAACTTCTTCAAAACCTGCTTTAAAAACTCTTGACACATACTCATCATGGCTTCCAACCAGTACATAGTGCTACAACTGCCCTCATATCCTTCCTAGACATTACCAACAAAGTTAGGGACATTGGAACATTTGTATTCTGTTTTTCCTAAACCCTTTGACATTGTATGACACAGCAAACTCCTCAACATTATGCTTTCCTTTGGCCTTTCAGATTCTACTCTCACCTGGTTAAAAGCTACTTGTTTGACAAACAAAATCTGTTAAATGGTTCTACACCTTATCCCCTTTCATACCAGTTACCTCAGGTGAACCCCCAAGGCTCTATTACTGGTTCCCTGCTGTTTAATATAGTCACCAACAATCTCTGTACTTCTTCCCAACAAGCTTCTGTCTCTTATATAACACGCAGATGACTCTACTCATATATTCTTAGGACAGACTAAATCCACTTTCAACAAATAATATGAGATGCCATTAACTCTGTTGAAATCTGGTTCTATGATGCTCCATTACTGCTCAACCCTAAAAAAATAAACTGCTCCAGTTTTTCCCCAACTTACACAGCCATGACAAAAGTAACTCTAAAGCAGCTCCCTAAACAACACTAACATCAAAGTAGTATCTCATACTAAATACTGTACCTTGGCATAACCATAGATGGCAGCCCAAAAGTCAACCTACATATTCTAAACGCAATTAAACAACAAGGCTGTCTGCAGTAGAGCTTGCCAGATGTGTGTTAGTTTAATGGTGGAATTGTCTTTGATAAGTAAGGCTATAGCCTGAAGGAAGTATTTTTTAAAGTTAATAGCAACAATGTGTTCTGGGGAGGGAGGGAGTTGCTGACTTTGGCCTGGATTTAGTAAATATTGTATTGATGACCAGAATTGTTTTCCAATTATCTTGGTGTATCTGCTGTAAGTTAAAGTAAGAGTTTTTTTTATCACATCTTATATTGTGTTTGGTTTTATTTCTTAACTGTCTGTAGTGCAGAAGTATTTTCCTAGGATTTGTTGATGTGCCTTGCTTTCCAGGCCTTGTCTCTAAGCACCATACAGAATCAGCAAGCTCCTGCCTCTTGCCATGCAGAGTTCTACAGCAGCAGAGAGACAAGAGAGAGACTTTGGAGTTATTAGGTATAAAAACGCAGATTTTCTAGCATTTCTGTGATCTAAAAAGCTTGTTTCAGCTACATATTGTACTTATTTTACTGCCTGCACTTTAACAAAGTCGTTTTTGTGTTTAAATTACCTGTTTAACTGTTGCAGGCTACACACTCAAATGTGATAGCCATTTCTGTGCATTTAAAGTGTTTGTTTTTTATTGTATCTGCTTTATTTTCTAAAAAAAAAAAAAACAAAACAAAATAAATATACTTGTTTTCCCGCCTTTCTAAGCTAGTATAGTCCAGTTTTCAGGTTAGTGCTGAATTCAGGGCTGTGTTACAAGTTTCTGTGTTTGCCCATACCTTACTTAGATAGAAGGAAGTTTCTCTGCTCACTGTGAGAGAGGGAGCTTTGAGCAGCCTATCTGTCCCTGGAGGAGTGGTTTCAGCCCAGATATTAGTAGTTTATTGGCCAATTTGGGCTAATTTCTATCTCTTTCATTTCCCTGCTATAAAACCTGCATTTGCAAAGTTTTTGTGCTAGTCTACAGCTCAGCAAGCTCCTGGCTGGTGCCCTGCAGAGTTCTACAGCAGCAGGGAGACAAAAGAGAGACTTTGGAGTGATTAAGTATAATTTTTCTGCCTTTAGGTAATTCCGCCTAAAACACCAATTTTCTAGAGTTTCTGTGATTTAAAAAGCTTGTTTCAGCTACTTATTGTACTTATTTTACTGCCTGCACTTTAACAAAGTCATTTTTGTGTTTAAATTACCTGTTTAACTGTTGTAGGCTACACACTCAAGTGTGAGAGCCATTTCTGTGCATTTAAAGTGTTTTTTTTTGATTGTATCTGCTTTATTTTCTGAAAAAAAAAAAAAAAAATATATACTTGTTTTCCTGCCTTTCTAAGCTAGTATAGTCCAGTTTTCAGGTTAGTGCTGAATTCAGGGCTGTGTTACAAGTTTTTGTGTTTGCCCATACCTTACTTGGATAAAAGGAAGTTTCTCTATTCACTGTGAGAGAGGGAGCTTTGAGCAGCCTATCTGTCCTTGAAGGAGTGGTTTCAGCCCAGAAAATAGTAGTTTATTGGCCATATTTGGGCTAATTTCCATCTCTTTCATTTCCCTGCTATAAAACCTGCATTTGTGCAGTTTTGTGCGCCGGGCAGTGCCGGTTAGCTAGGGTATAACTATTCCTGGCTCCACAAAGTCTACTCTTCAATTTTTCTCTTGGAACTAGACAAACTTTCAAATTACGCACTCAAACTATTCACTTCTCATACCGGCACTTGCTCAAAACTCATAGCAAGCACTAATAAACCTTAGCACTAGACCCCCCCCCCCAATACTGTAGAGAAGGACAAGGCTCTCTATTCGACCTTACCAGCCAATCAGTAAAACAGTTCACTGTACCTATCCAGGCATGTCCAAAGGGCAGTTTTAGGTGTACTGTCCGGTCCAACTGGTGAATCTAGGCATTTTGAGGCAATGATGCAATTGCCTCATGTACACAGACAACCCTCTCCTCCTTCCACCAAACACTAATACATGCAGGAGATGCAATTATGCGGCCAAACTGGAGACTAAGCTCTCTCAACCCAAGTCTGGACCAGGCAGTCAAGAGGAGAATGGAATTACTTGCATCACACCACTAGGCTCACATAGACCTATGAAACCAGCACCGGCAAAAAACACACATAAATACACGAAAACATACTCGAAGGCTCTAAATAAAAATCTGAAGAAGCAACAGAGACCTCCAAAGCAGACATCCAAGCAACCTCCACCCCCCCCCAACACAAACCATGAAACACATACTTCACAAGGCCAGTGTGCCACACAATCACAGCCCTTAAGGCAAAATAACATACCCAACACACTAGTAATAGGTGACTCTATAGTCAGGCACACTGATGTCCCACTCAGTAGGCTGAACAAGGAGAAGGTTACTGTTAGCTGCCTGTCTGGTGCCAGGATCCGCCACATAACACAAGCACTCAGGTCACTTCAGAACAAGTACAAATATGACTCTGTCATTGTCCATGTTGGTGTGAATGACCTGAGCCGTACCTCCCTGGACTACATGAAAAGAGACATGGAGGAGCTCTCTGATCACGTAGCCCAGGCCGGTATGACCCTGACCTTCAGTAGCATCCTGCCCTCACCAAGAATGAAACCACGGTATAGAGAAAAAAATTATCAGTTTCAACAATTGGCTAAGCTTCTGGTGTCATTCAAAGGGGATCCAGTGTGTGTCAGCCTGGGATGACATGGTCGGCAAGCCATGCTGCGTTGCTAGAGATGGCTTGCACCTGTCACCCTTAGGCTTTTGAATACTGGCCAAGGCTCTTGCCACCCCCATAGTGCCTTTTTTAGGCAAGGCTCAAAAGCAAATCCACTGCCATAAATAGCACAAGTAACAAAAAACGGAGGGTAATGCTACTCAATGCCAGAAGTCTAAACCTCAAAATGCATGCACTCGAGGCACTACTCAGTATGGGGAAAATCAATATATGTGCAGTAACAGAAACCTGGTTTAAGGCTCCAGAGAGCACCCCAGTACTACCAGGCTACAACTCATACCATACATTTCGGCCACAAAACCCGGACTGAAATACAAAAGGCGGGGGAGTATCTATATTCATCAAGGATACCCACACCTCCAGGTTAGTGGCACAGCACGATGCTTCAGAGATCATCCACGTGCAACTAACAATGGGCAAAACTGCTATTCAAGTTATAGCTTGCTACAGATCACCCACCATGTCCCAGGACCCCCACTCCGCATTCCTGGAAACACTGGGAAACATAAAGGTCCTACCAAACACTCTGATATTGGGTGATTTCAATTACCCAAACATTAACTGGGAGAACTACTCAAGTACAAACTCTCTTGCCCAACATTTCCTAGAATGTATAAACTCAAATGCCCTGGATCAACTGGTCAACACCCCCACCAGAGGTGACAACATATTGGACCTGGTCATCACCAACATGGGCGACCGGTGTTCCACACTGGAGGTCAACCGCTTGCTGGTTAGACTAATCACTCTGGATATCCACATTCCGCCACCACCCCCGGTCAAAGAAACCACCATGAAAAACTTTTCAAAAGCAAACTTCACGCTACTTAAGACCGAGGTGGGAAGTTTCAAAGCCCCCATGCTAAAGGATAATGCTGTCCAATCTGCAAAATCCTTTACTAATGCACTCTACTGGCACCTACAAGAATGCATGGATCATGCTATCCCAAACAAAACCAAGACTCACTCCTCCAAGAAAAGGAAACTAGTCTGGTGGACACCTTCCATGAACAAGCTATACAATAGAAGGAGGAAACTAGTACAGAAAACAGTAAAATCCCAAGATGGGAAGACATCCCTGATCAGTATCAGCAAGAAACTACATTCCCTCATAAAATCATCCAAGGCTAGCTTCAAAAGAAAAATTGCCATGGACTCCAAAGATAACCACAATGCAGTCTTTAGCTATGTCAAGAATCTAAGTGGCAATTCTCAGATCTGCTCGAAGTTAGTGCAGAATGGCCCAAAATACACTGAACTGACTGATATAGCCAACATCCTGGCAGACAGGTTCAGTGCAAACTACACCTCCCTCTCACCCCCAAAAGGGCCCATAACTATACCAGAAGAATGTAGTGCCCCTGAAATCACAGACACTCAGATTAAAACAGCCCTCTCCAAAGCCAAAAACACAGCATCAATTGGACCGGATGGAGTTCCAGGCTGCGTCCTACACGAGCTCAAAGATGTACTAACCCCTCACCTAAACACACTGTTTAAACTCAGCTTCTCCACAGGCTACATGCCCACAGAGTGGAGCACACCAATGGTTATTCCACTCCACAAAGTTGGAGCCACAACGGACCCCAGGAACTATCACCCTATAAGCCTGACTAGCTTGGTCTGCAAAGCTATGGAGCGCATCATCATGGATCTCATTAACAGAGACATTGGAAACCTCCAGACATTGGACGCTACCCAGTTCGGCTTTGTTAAGGGCAGATAATGCCTCCTAAACCTGGTGGAGTTCTTTGAGACAGTTACCAAAGCTATAGATGAGGGAAAGGTGGTCCACACAGCCTACCTAGACCTTGCAAAGGTCTTTGACACCATTCCCCACTCAGGTATTATAGACAAGCTCACCAGCCTGAACATAAACCCCTACATCATGAGATGGGTTGCCAACTGGCTCACTGACAGAACCCATATGGTAAGAGTTGCGGGTGCTAGGTCTGACTCTAAACCGGTTACAAGTGGCATTCCCCAGGGCTCAGTCCTAGGACCCCTCCTATTCGGCATATACTTCTCAGAGTTACAGGCTAGCACAGGAGGACTATGGCTGATCAAGTTTGCTTATGACTGCAAACTAAGGGCTATGATTGACTCTCCAGCTGACACAGACATCCTCCAAAAGGGTCTGACTGAGACAGATATCTGGTGTCAAAACCATGGCCTCAAGCTAAATGCCAAAAAGTGCATAGTCATCCCCTTGGGAAAAAACAAAGTACCCACAAACTACCACATAGGTGGTAGCCCCCTAAATACGGAAGACGTAATAAGGGATCTGTGGACCCATGTAGATAGTAACCTCTCTTTTGGTAATTACATTGCCAAAGTGGTTAGAAAATCCTTCTATGTGGCCCATCTAATCACAAAAGGGTTTGCATCCAGATCGAAAGAGGTCATTGGGCCCCTCTACGCATCACTCATCAGACCCATCATAGAGTACAATGCCCCATTTGGGATGTACCTTACAAGACACCTGCAACAACTGGAAAGACCACAGAAGTACCTCACCAAGAGGATCACTGGCCTCAAGCAGATGCCCTATGCAGCTCAACTGAAGAAACTCCAGCTGTACTCGGATGCATACCGCCTACTCAGAGGTGATCTCTGCCTGACATACAAGGCCATGTCCAACCCAGAATTGATGGACATGCTCCACCTAAAGAAAACCATATCCCCTCGAGCCACACGCTGCAGGGATCTAAACCTCACCACAACAATAAATAGGACGTGCTGGAGGGATAGATTCCTGTCCCAGAGACTTCCCATGCTTTGGAACAAGATTCCAATCTACATTAGGCAGAGCTCCTCGCTAACCCTCTTCAAGAGAAACCTTGACGAGTGGATGGGAAACAGAAAGTTTACCCCAGGGATCACTTCAATGGCTCTGCTGGACAGAGGCGCAGGGAACTAATCTAAGGGGGCGGCAAAAGCCAACACATTCCGGCTAGGCTTATAAATGCCTTTGGGCAGACAGCCTAGTACCTACCTATGACCCTGTGAACCATTAGTTGCCTACTATTTTTAGATAACCACATTGCTCGGTTAAGTTTAACTCTTTTTCTCCTGATGGCAGTATATTCATTCAATATACTGGTAAGGGTTGTGTTAAATTTGAGAGTGGCTTTGTCTAAAGGAAGATTTCTAACACATTCCAATTGTATTGCTTGAGAGGGGAGATGAAATTATCTACATTAAAATTGGATAGGTTACACAAATTATTTTATGTGCAATATTTTACTGAATTGTATACAAGCTTGTTAGCAAAACTGGACAGGTGGTCACTTAGGTTGTCAGATAGTGTGCCATAGTGATAGATATTACTGGATTTAGTTGAGAGAATACAATCTAGAGTAGAGGCCTTAGAGGAGGGCTTGTTATATCTTGTTAGTGTATGTATAAGTTAAGAGAAGTTATGCAGGTTAATACTGGTGGTTGGGGTGTCAAATACACTTTGGGCCCAGTGTATGTTAAGGTTCCCAAGTATGATGGTTTCTTAGGGTATATTGGTAGATGCCCAGGGCAGTATGTCCTATGCTGTGCTGATTACCGGGGGAAATATATAAAGCTATAATACATATGGTCTTATAAGACTTTAGCTTGGTTAAGGCAAGAAGAATCTCTGCATTACTGAATGAGGGATGCTTTTTCTGATAAACAGTATGCACCTGTTTGTTTTTGGATATACAGTCCATTGGAAGAATACTGGATCATGCTGGGAGAATTTCATTGTCTTTGACTTCAGGTTTTAGCCATGTTTCTGTGATAGCCAGGGTGTCAGGTTGTAATGAGATATAAAAGCATGCAGTTCAGTTACTTTGTTACAGATAGTTCTAAGGTTACGATTTATGAATTGTAGATTTCTTTTACCCAAGTTGCAGGAGTGAAGGGTTATATTTTAAATGGTTGAGTGGGCCATTAATGGGAGAGGCTATTGTGGTTTAATTTGGGTTGGGGTGAATGTCACTGCATAGTTGCAGACTGGGTAGGGATAGTTGGAAAATACAATGCCACTTCGTTTTAAATGTATTCTTTGTGACTAGTTTGTGGGTTGGATTAGTTACTTTTATATACTTTTGTTTGAAGCTACGAAAACAAAATCACCACTAAACCCAAGGACAACCACAAAGCATTCTATATCTATGTCAAGAATCTAGATGGCAACACCTAGATCTGTTCTGAGTTACAGCACAAAGGCATGAAAATTACAGAACCAACTGATATTGCCAACATCCTGGCAGATCAGTTCAGTGCTAACTTTACCCCCCTCTCACCCCCTAAAGGGCCCATATCTATACAGGAAGAATGCAGAGTCCCTGTAATCACAACTACACAGGTAAAAGCTGCACTCTCTAAAGCTAAAAACACAGCATCCATGGGACCGGACAACATCCCAGGCTGCGTTTTACATGAACTTCAGAATGAACTGGCTCCTCACTTAAGCACCATGTTCAATAATAGCCTTGCATCAGGCTTTGTGCCCACTGAATGGTGGACAGCAACAGTTATCCCACTCCACAAAGGGGGAGCCACTACTTATCCCAGGAACTTTTGACCTATTAGCCTGATGAGCCTGGTCTACAAGGCCGTGGAACGTATCATCATGGAACTCATAAACAAAGACATTGGTAAGCTCCAAACTCTGGATCCCACCCAGTTCGGGTTTGTCAAAGGCAGATCATGCCTCCTGAACCTGATCGGCTTCTTTGAGGCAGTCACCAAAGCCGTGGATGAGGGTAAGGTGGTTCACACAGCCTATCTTGACCTCGCCAAGGCTTTCAACACCATCCCCAATTCTGGAATTATAGCTAAACTCACTAAACTAGGTATAACCCCCTATGTGACAAGCTGAGTTGCCAACTGGCTCACTGACAGAACCCACACTGTAAAAGTTGCAGACTCCAAATCTGACCTCAAGGCAGTGACAAGTGGAGTGCCACAGGATTCCGTCCTGGAACCTCTCCTGTTTGGTATCTACTTTTCTGAAGTACAGGCTAACACAGAAGGCCTCTGGCTGACAAAGTTTGCAGATGACTGCAAACTAGGAGCCATAGTCAAGTCCCCAAATGATGTGGACATCCTACAGAAGGGCCTCACTGAGACAGATGCCTGGTGTCAGAGCCATGGCTTCAAGCTCAATGCCAAAAAGTGCAGTGTCATTCCCTTTGGTAAAAACTCTGTACCCATGAACTACCACATAGGCAGCAATCTACTTAACACTGAATGCGTGATAAGAGACCTTGGGACCCAGGTGGACAGTAGTCTCTCCTTTGATAGTAACATCACCACAGTAGTCAGGAAGTCCTTCTACGTGGCACACCTCATCATAAAAGGGTTCTCATCCAGGAAAAAAGAGATCTTTGTTCCCCTCTACTCGTCACTCATTAGACCCATTATAGAGTACAATGCCTCTTTTAGAATGTACCTCACAAGACATCTGCAGCAGTTGGAAAGGCCACATCTGCAGCAGTTGGAAAGGCCACAGAAGTACCTCACAAAGAGGATTACTGGCCTCAAACAAATGCCCTACACTGACCGCTTTAAAAAAAACTCCAGCTTTACTCCGTAGCATATCACCTACTCCGAGGTGATCTCTGCTTAACATATAAAGCTATGTCAAACCCAGAGCTGTTGGACATGCTACACCTAAAGAAATCCCAATCCCTCCAAGCTACACACTCTAGGGACCTAAACCTTGTCACCACAATAAACAGGACACACTGGAGGGATAGATTCATGTCCCAGAGACTTAATATACTCTGGAACAAGCTACCCATCTATGTCAAGCAAAGTTCTTCATTAGCATTCTTCAAGAAAAATCTTGATGAGTGGATGGGAAATAGGAAATACACCCCGGGGATCACTTCTGTGTCTCTGCTGGACAGTGGCACAGGAAAATAACTTTCTTGGATGGTGTAAGCTATGGTACCTTGCTGGCTAGGCTTACATAGGCCCTTGGGCTGATAGCTTGGTACCTACCTATGAACCTATAAGAAATAGATATGAGATATGAGATAGGCTGTAAAGGTTGGCAATATGGAATGAAATATGGAAGTAACTGCCACTGTGAGCAATGGATTGAGAATTGGACATAACAGTGGTGTTGAGGGTATATGATACTTGGTTATGTGTACTAGAAAAAGGAGGGAAGTGAATTTGAATAGCATGCTAATAATTCATATGGGAGACTCACTATATTCTTGTTACATCTCTACACAAGTAAATATGACTAAAAAACTCCCAAACTAGAAACTCCATCTCAAATAATACCTTATCTAGTCATGGTCATGCTCTTGTTCATAACCAGGTTGAGACCGTTCGTGAAAGCCCAAACTTCTTATTACTTATCACTAACTTTTTGCCCTCCTCTACTTGAATCATTACAACCCTAACAACCACCTACCTTGACCTGGCCAAAGCCTTCAACACTATTCCCCACTTGGGCATAGGAAATAAACTCTCTCAACTAGGCATCAATCAATATGTTACCAGATGGGTAGCAAACTGGCTCACTGATAGAACCCACCTAATCAAAATAGGGGAATCTACCTCAAGCAGTAGACCCATAACAAGTGGCATACCCCAGGGATTGGTCTTGGGGCCTCTGTTATTTGGGATATACTTCTCTGACATGCAGGCCAAAACCAGTGGGCTATGGCTGACCAAGTTTAAAGATGACTACAAACTGGGCATGGTCATCAATTCCCCAAGTGATGTGGATGTCCTCCGAGAAAAATAAATGACTGGTGCCAGAAACATGGCCTCAAGCTGAATGCCAAAAAATGCATCATCATCCCCTTTGTGGAGAGTGATGTCCCTACATATAATCGCATTATTAACAATGTCCTAAGCACGCAATCAGTCTTGAGGGATTTGGGCACCCAGGTTGATAGCAACCTGAATTTTGACCACCATGTTGCTTCCATTATACGGAAAGCTTTCTACATGGCCCACCGCATAAGTAAGGGTATCTCATCCAAGGAAAAGGAGGTCATAACATCCCTTTATTTTTCCCTTATAAGGCCAATAAGAGTACAATGCCCCTTTCAGCATGTACGTCGCAAAGCACATGCAGCAGCTGGAGTGACCACAGAAGTTCCTCTCCAGAAGAATCCAGGGCCTCAAACATCTACCTTACACAGATAGGCTAAAAGCCCTGTCCCTCTACTCAGTTTCATATAGACTCCTAAGAGGTGACCTCTGTCTGGCATACAAAGCAATCTCAGACTCTGCCTTGATGGGACTGCTGCATATCCACAAGAAAAGCTCCACACGAGTAACCCACAAGCACGACCTCAGCCTGGTCTGTGACATAAATAGGACTTGTTGGCAGCACAGATTTGTGTCCCAGAGACTCCCCCATCTGTGGAATAGACTCCTTCTCCACGTCAAGCAGAGTACCTCATTATCCCTTTTCAAGCGCAATCTGAATAAATTTGATAGGAAACAGAAAATACACCCCTGGGATTCCACCTGTGGCCCTGCTGGACAGGGGCATTGGGTGCTGACTTGTCTAAACATGGGCTAAACTCTTGGCTTATAACAGCCTCGGGGCCAATAGCCTAGTAACTTCCTATGATCCTATGAGCTGGGGGTCTACTGTACAACTTAAATTACTGGGTTGGCACTCTGAGCCCTTAAAGTTAACAAGATGGGCTAGGCAGGTGTGCTAATGTCTTCAAACCTGGTTGCATTAGATTTTGAACCACTGATAGCCAATATATGACAGGTAAGAATAAGGGGGTGTAAGTGGGGGAAAATGGAACTTAAGATAGCATTATATGCTGATTATGTTATTATCACCCTGAGTAACCCAGAAGGGGATTTAGAAAAGTTGTTAGATATAACACTGGAGTTTGAAATGAATCCCACTCCACAAAGGGGGAGCCACCATGGACCTGGGAACTACTGCCCCATTAGCCTGACAAGCCTGGTCTGCAAGGCTATGGAATATATCATCATGGAACTTATAAACAATGACATTGGTAATCTCCAAACTCTGGACCCTACCCAGTTCAGGTTTGTAAAAGGCACACCTCATCACAAAAGGTTTCTCATCCAGGAAAAAAAGAGGTCATTGTTCCCCTCTACTCATCACTCATTAGACCCATTATAAAGTACAACACCCCCTTTGGTATGTACCTCACAAGACATCTACAGCAACTGGAAAGGCCGCAGAAATACCTCACAAAGAGGATTACTGGCCTCAAACAGATGTCCTATACAGACCATCTCAAAAAACTTCAGCTTTACTCCATCACATATCGCCTACTCAGAGGCAATCTCTGCCTAACATACAAAGCTATGTCAAACCCAGAGCTGTTGGACATGCTCCACTTAAAGAAATCCCAATCCCTCCGAGCTACAAACTCTAGGGACCTAAACCTTGTCACCACAAATAAACAGAACATGCTGGAGGGATAGATTCCTGTCCCAGGGACTTCCCATACTGTGGAACAAACTACCTATCTATGTCAAACAGAGCTCCTCATTAGCACTCTTCAAGAAAAATCTTGATGATTGGATGGGAGATAGGAAATTCACCCCAGGGTTGTCTGGGTCTGCTTGACAGGGGCACAGGAAAATAATTTTCTTGGGTGGCGAACGCCAGGGTACCGTTTGGCTAGGCTTATATAGGCCCTATGGCCAATAGCCTAGTACCGACCTATGAACCTATGAACCTTTGAAAATAAGTAAGGCCAAAGCAAAGGCAATAGGTGTGAAATGGGAAAACAAACAAGAATAAAAAGAATAACCAGCAGAGGTGAAGAGAAGAAGAAATTACATACCTGAGGGTGTGGTTAATCACCTACAAGGCCTTTAGAGATAGATCTTTTTAAAAAGTGTTGATGTAGGTTAAAAAAAAAAAAAACGTAACAACTTGGGGCTGCTCAACCTGGATCTGGAAGAAACCATCCAGGTGATGCACTGGAAGGGGCCAGGAAAGAAAGTACTACATAAAATAAGAAACTGGATGTGGGAGTTTTTGAGGGGGCTAGGAAAACCTGAGAGTAGGCTTGTAGTAAATTAATAATGTCAAAATATCTAGAGGAATTTGAAGTCCTGAATTCAGAGAGGTATGTTCAAGCAGTATCACTTTAATACCTGACAAGAAACAGAACAGACGAGAGAGAAAAATGGTTTAAGATGCTGAAGGAAAAGGATTCATGATTAGGGTAGAATGAACACTGATGCTACATGTGGATACAAAAATGTACTATTTTCAAATTAAGTCACTGCAGGGGAAATCCCCATTTCCCAAGCTACTGTGGATGATAGCATCATAGAAATTACAAGGCAAGTAAGTCATTAGATCATCTGTGCCTTGCTGATACTCACTCTAAACGGGCAAACTATGGATGAATTTGCAGAGTCCTATCAAATCATCAAGGTTCATCTTAAGGATGCAATAACGTCAAAGTTTAACTTATAAGGGCACTTTATTACAGAAATGGGGTAAGCGTTGGATAATAAATGTGCCCCAAGAACTTTTTATTCATATGTTGTGGAGATTCAGATCCATTGGGTCTAGTGTTTGTGGAGCTGCAAAAGATCAAGGAGGGTTGGGTCCTTAATGGCACTGAATGCAAGATACAGATCTCCACATTTGACTCTATAAGACACTGCATATAGAGGTAGGGTTTGAGACTGTATTGGTGACAAATGGTCTTTAGGCCAGCAATACTTTTAGTTAGTAACTGCTGTGGCCTTTCTAGTTATTTCATGTGTCTAGACAACTACATATTGAAGGGGACTTTGCACTCTATAATTGCTATACTTAGAGTACAAAAAATGATAACTTTTTGACCTGGATAGGATATCTTTACATATTAGCTGTGCAAATAACAAAAAGATTTACTGACCACTGATGCTACATGTTGACCAAACTAGAGGTATTTGTCAACTATGGTGCCAAGATCCCTGACTGCTCTATCAGTTTGGTGTGGAGTACTGGCTATAATTTAAGATCAGGACAAGAGTTTTTACCAAATATAGCTCTATTGCACTTTTTTGCATTTAATTTTTATCCTCTTTCAATACACCATTGGTTTGTAAGGGTTTAATTATTGCTGCAGTGATAACATATCAAGGAGTAATTGGAGGCAAGGGCATCCAACTAAGAGAGCTGGTGTGAGAGAAAACCTGCAGCAGACAGGCTTGACCATCAAAGAATGTAAGAGAAAGACCCTGAGTTGAGCGAGATGGCAATGGTTGATGTAATACCTGATCCCATGTAAAAATTTGAAAAGGCTAATGATGATGATGATGCAAAAAACACTCTCGTTAAACTAAGCAAGGGACTCTGGAATCTGATAAAATTAACCAAAGCCAGATATGAGGTAAAATAGCCACACTACAAAGCCTTCATGAACTCATTAACACCTGTGTGGTGTGGAATATCACACTTCTAGCAGCCTACACACATCTTGCATTGCAGAACTTTTCTGAAAAATAAACAAATGTGAATATTTTGTAAACAATAAAAGCCATTAAAACTGTACATATAGCAATTTTATCAATAATAAGTATTCCTTACAGTGATAAAAGTCAGAATATTCATAGAATTTCTCTAAATTCTATAATATGTTATAAGGCATGAAACCAAAAATTATATTTTTGCTAAACGTTCACAAAGAGTCATATCTTGGAAACTACATAACCTAGAGATATACTTAAGAACATTTTTAACCAGGCATAAACTTTCACATGACATCAAGAAATTACTGTATTGTTGCATGTTTATTGAGATATTTATAGAAATATGAAAATGTATGCTTGTTTGTATTATTAACAATGTAAGTAACACTGAATATATCTCAAGATGTGCAACACAGCACAAATATCAATGACATTTTTTCAACAACATGTAAGGTTTCACCTGATGTCATGCAACAGTTTGTCAGTAGGTTTATGAAGTATTAAGCACATACAGACGTATTGTTTATTTTCATAATTGCTAATAAACAACTACCAATATATCTGGTATAGTGTGATTTAAATGGACAGTGACAATACATTTTCCTGTCTTCTACCATGGCATATCACACCATACTCCTCAGTAACATGCAGGGGTTTCAGTTGTGAAAATGTGAACATAAATATGAAAATATGAATAACAAGTGACAAACAGTAATTAATGTCTCCTCTGCAGGGCATCTTAGATTAACAATTTTAGTGTTGTTTTATGAATAACTCCTTGCACTTTCTAATACTGCCTATTATTAGCTGGTAAGTCACTTAGTTAAATAAACCAGACCCCAAAAAAAAAAAAGATTTGGATGCCATAAGAAGCTATGGGTTTGAACTGGAAAATATACAACAAGGTGCTATGGGCTGAAATTTTTATTTATTTATTTTACATTTGTTTACCGGGATAGTCCGACTGGACACAGGTTAATTTACAGCGGAGGCCCAGGGAGAAAAGCTCCACAATTAGATTAAAATCAACCTGGTAATACAAACAATCATATAACAGTGATAATTGAGGTAAGTACAGACATAAAATGTCTCATACAATCCAGTCTAAACAAATAATACAGCAGTAAGTGCACAAATTTACAAAGATAGTCTCATACATCAAAGCTTTAACACTGATTAGTGAGATAGGATAAAAGAATAAAAAATTATATGATTAGACTTGACATATTATGCAATTTCAAGTTGACAGTAAGATACCTAACTGTAGCTTATATACAGCAGAGATAGCAGGAAGGAAGGTGTAAAGTGTGCTGAGATTGTGAGATTCATGTGATGCATGGACATAGCCATGTATTCATAAGATGTGATTTGAGACCATTTTTGAAATGTGTGTTAGTGGGGGCAGAGGTCAGAGAAGGGGGGAGGTTATTCCAGGATCTAGCTATGGCATGACAAAAAAGAGCTTTCCCTGAGTAGTTGTTAGCTTTAGAGATGCAGAGGAGGGATTTCTCAGTAGATCGGAGAGGACAATTAGTTCTATATGGAGAGAGTAACTGGCTTAGTGCTGTATTTTTTTCAGGATGTCTAACAATATTAAAGACAATGACTAGCTGGTGGTAAGTGAGTAGCTGGGGAAGTTCTAACCATCATAGTTCCCTTAGAGATTGACAGTGATGGGTTCTGAAGGTGCAGTTGTTAGCAAACTTGGCAATTTTATTGTAACATGATTCAAGTCTGGTGAGATCAAGTTTTCTGACTTGGGTAGGATTGGTGTGGCATACATTAGAGTGGAGAGTAGATGGGTTTGGGCTAGAGTGATCCATGCTTGTTCTGAGGGGAATTGTTTATGCCTATATAGGGTTCCCATTTTTTTGTGGACCTTTTTTTATGGTTTGTGAGATATGGACATCGAAGAGTAGGTTATTGTCAATTTCTACAGTGAGGAGTTTGGTATGGTCAGAGGGAGATATGATGGTACCATTTTTGAAAGAGATTGAAAAGGTATAGATTTGTTGGGGGTGAAAAGTAGCAACTTTGTCTTACTGGGTTTTATGATTAGTTGGATATCAGTAATACATCTTTCTACAGAACTGAAGGATTTTTGTGTGAGTTGTACAGTGGAAAGTGATGGAGCAGAGCAGATAAGAGTCGAATTGCCAGCATACTGTAGAAGGGAGGCATACTGGGTGGAGGTGTGTAGATTGTTGGTAAATATGGAGAAGAGCAGTGGGCCTAAAATCAAGCCTTGTGGTATGCCTATCATAGTTGGGAATAAAAGAGATTGTATGCCTTGCCATTGAACTGATTGCTGCCTATGTGACAGTATAAGTAGACGCAATAAACCAGGCAATAGTGGAAGGGGCAAAGGATTGGGAGGCCAGGGAGTCTAGAAGTTTGAAGTGTGAGACCATATCAAATGCTTTTGAGAGATCTCAAAATATTGTAGAAACAAAATTATTGTTATTTCTGTGAAGGTTGACCTAGTTGGTGAAAGAGAGGAGAGCAGTTGTGCTGTGATTTTGCCGGAAGCCATGTTGTGTGGAGGAGAGAAGATTGTGTGTGTTTAGGAATTTCATGACTTGAGAGTGAATACATTTCTCAAGTCGTTTAGATAAGGGGGATAGAAAGGCAATAGGACAGTAGTTTGAGACTTCATAAGAATTGCCACCTTTATGAAGTGGTATAATATATGAAACTTTCCAGAGTTGGGGAGTGTAGGCTTCC
Source organism: Protopterus annectens (assembly GCF_019279795.1). NCBI lineage: Eukaryota > Metazoa > Chordata > Ceratodontiformes > Protopteridae > Protopterus > Protopterus annectens. Next base: position 467,306,708 of record NC_056731.1, read on the forward strand.
TGTATGGAGCAGTTAATAAGGATGAAACTGGGTAAGATAGGGATTTAGCAGCAATTTTTAGGAAGTTGGCTGGTAGACTGTCAGCTGCAAGGGTGGTTGGCTTTAGTTTTAGGAGGAGTTTTTTAATAGTGGAAGTGGGAACTTATGAGAGAGCAAAGGAGGGGATATTGTTGGTGCATTTGGTAGGCATATCAGTACGGTTGTTATTAGATAGCTGGGAGGATGGAGTTAGGATGGATTCTGTAAAATAGTGATTAAATTGGGATGCTATGTTTTTGGTATTGTTGTCTGAGGCTGAGGAGGGGGGCTGGAGTGGTAATTTTACCTGGTTTTAGAAGGGAGTTGATAGCATGCCAACACTTTTGGGGTTTTTTTTTGAGTGTTTGTTTTGGACCCTGAGGAAATAGTTCTTTTTGTCAAGTTTGGTTTGTTTCTTGACCTGATTTTTGACTTGTTGGAAATTTTGTTCGGCTATGCTAATGTTATCCCTTTTCCAGATTTCCCAAGCTTTACCTCTAGACTTTAGTAAGGCTCTTGTGTCCCTACTCAGCCACGGTGCATAGTTTGCCTTGACTCTGATTTTTCTAATGGGTGCAACTTTGTTGAGGACATTTAAGAAAGTACTATTAAAGTATCCAATGGCTTGGTCTAAACATAGGGTTAGTAGTGGTTTCCAGTTAGTTTGTTTTAGAGTAGAGTTTAGCTCCTGTATGTTTAGTTTATGGTCATCTCTAACTTGTCTAAAGGTTATGGGCTTTAGGAATGGTGGTGGGCTTGAGTAGGAGAAAAGTGGGGAGATGGTCACTGAGACCATCTGGTAGACAACCTGTCTGGTAGTTTTGTTTGGGGCAATTGACTAGTGTCCAATCTAGAATGGATTGTTTATGTTTTTTTTTATCAACTCTAGTAGGTTTTTGAATGAGTTATGAAAAACCAAAGAGATTAATATGATTAGTGGGGTTGTTAGAATTACAGACTATCCAGTTGGTGTTTAAATCACCTAGTAAGATAGTTTCTTGTTGCAGATTCTCTGAGGTCCACTGTAATATTTCCTCAATAGTAGGGGAGTTGTTTCCAGGGGAATATAACAGCAAAGAATATTAATTTTTTTGTTATTGTTTAAATATAGAATTGTACCGAAGATTTCTGCATTTTGAAACTTGGGAAGTGGGATTTATAGAGGTTTCATTTTGAGGTTATGTTTAAAGAAAATTGCAGTTCCACCTCCCTTCTTGCCTACTCTATCTAGTCTTAAGATATTGTATCCTGGTGGGAGGATTTCTTCATTTTGGGTATTGGGTTTTAGCTAGGTCTCAGTGATTGTTAGTATTTCTGGGGAGGAGTGGGTTATAAATGCATGTAGGTCAGGAAACTTATTGGATATGCTCCTGGTATTAATGTTGAGAATTAGCAGGTCAGAGATTTTTGTTTGTTTGAGGGTGGGGTATTAAGTGGACTTGGGTATGGGTGTATGTCACCTGATATAAGTAGACGCTTTGTGATCAGTAGTATGTGTTTAATTGTATGTGCTATTTCTAAGTTGGATCCGAATGATATTTTAGTAGTGTAAGATGTAGTTATGTGGAATTTATGTATATGTAGTATAGAGCTGTCTCTAAATAATGTTGGACTGATAGGAAAGTTTGTGTGTGAGTTTGTCTTTATGGAACTATGTGTAGTATGGAATAAAGTGTTTTGCAGTGGAGTGTTTGTGTGTATACAAGTGATGTTTGTTAGGTATGTGAGGGTTAGGAAGAGAAATCCTAAGGTGATTTGTGTTTTTTGTGGGAGTAGTAGTTTAGTGTAAGTGTTGCTATGGTTTATAGGTCGAGATAGATGTGAAAGCATGGCTAGTTGCTGTTTTGTGATTGTTGTTTAAGGCAAGGAGCTAGATAGTGGGTGTGGAATGTTTTAAGGAGTAGAGGTTACTGATTGGTTTAAGGTGTGGTCAGGTGATGAGGGGTTAGAATAAAGGTAGGCAAATAGAGCGGGGCCAACCAGACTGCGAGAGTGTGGAGCCCAATCTGTATGCAGGGTCTGGGCAGAACAGTGAGAATGAGAAATGAATGGGTGTAAGTAAATCACGTTCCCTTCCAAATTCTCTTGTAACTTTAATTTGTTTGTTATTTCTTTTGTTTGTCTTTTAGCATAGAAGTATAGCTAATGAGACTATTAGATTATTAATTCAATCGAACGGCTGTAACATTATTCCAGAGTACAGTGGTATCAGTTGTTTCAAAAAACAAGAAAAGAACACTTAACTTATAGCGAGCACACTTCACTGAGAGGGGAGATGACTGCAGAAGAGAAGTATTAGTGTGTTTTAAAGATGACGCCGTTGTTATCAGGCCCTTATATAACTTCTGTCCTATGCATTCCTAGTGGGGGAGGAGGGTAGAGACTAATAGCAGGAGGAGTCCTGTGTGAGTGATTGACAGGTCTCTCAGCCAGATTCTGGAGGATGGGCAATTCAAACAAAAACAATCAATTGACTGAAATTGCAGGTAAGTGATATGGAGAGAGTACCAAGAGAATAGATGAACTGCAGTTAAATAAATGGCAGTACAGTTCAAGGGGGAACTAAACTAGCACAAGTTAATTATTTCTGGTGTTACTTAATTCTGGGGTAGTGCAGTTTAGTTTGGAAGTGGATAGCTATTGCCATACAAAAATAGTCTAATATTGACTGGTCACAGATGAAACTGGGGAAAAAGGCACTGTTGGGTGTAAAAGCTGTAGATAAAAATTTAAAAAAAATTGGCTTGCAACTCTGAGAGAGAGGTACAGTATCCAGCAGTGTGTCATCAACTAGTGTCTGAAATGGGGTCTTACAGGATTGGAGTTGGGAACACTGGGTTAGCTAGACAGGTCTCTGCAAGTGTGTATGCTTTAAACAACAAAAAACCTCAGTATATAAGGGCATTAACACTAAGTCTTTATGTTGAAGGTTAAGACATACATTGCTTCTAATATGAAGAAAAGTCTTGATTGCAGTGAAGCCTTTTTAATATTTTCCCAAGAATTGCACTTAAACTCAGCAACAGTACTATTCAAGTTTGGAGGGTGGGGGGGTGCACCTGTGGCTTAAGATGTTTAAGCAGAGCAAGCACACTTTACAGAGAGGGGAGATGACTACAGAAGAGAAGTATTAGTGTGAGTTAATTATGTTAAAAATGTCAGAAACAGTGCCCAGCACTTTGCAGTGCTACTGCTAAATGCTATCACATAATCAGTCCCAGAGGACATAGCCAATCTTCTAATAGAGAAATTTAGCCCAAATGTCAATCCCCTCTCCATTCCAATATTCTCATATTGCATACTCACACCTGCATCCTCCCTTCAGATCTCTCAGAGCCCTGTCACTTTACTCGGTATCCTACAGACTGCCAAAGGTGACCTGTATCTGGCATACAAGACATCCTCTGATGCAGTACTGATGGATTTACTGTACATCGGCAAGTCAAATGGCATCAGAAATACTCAGTCTAGGGATCCAAAGCTCTTCTGCAACATCAATAGAACAGTTTGGAGAGACGAGTATATCTTGAAGAGGATACCGCTGCTCTGGAACAAACTCCCCATCCACATAAAACAAATCTCATCCCTGTCCACATTCAAGTGCAACTTGGATTTGTGGATGGGAAACAGAACATTTATCCCAGGTCTGCCACTTGGACTAATAACGGACAGTGTCAGCCCCTAAATGCTTTATCCCATACGTGGGTTCCTTCATATTATCTATGGTATGATCCCAGTTAATCTCACTGCAGGTAATATATAATTATCGAACATGGGATGGGTAAAGCCAATCTGTCACCAAATGGGATAGGTTAATTCTAGCACTAAAAACAAAACTGGCTAGGCTTAAATGGTTTGCAAGGGAAAGTAGCCTAGTAATTACCTATGAACCTATGAACAAGTTCTCAAGATGCTATCAAAGGTTCACAGGTAAGTACTAGGCTATACGTCTGCAGACTATTACAAGACTAGCCTATATCCAGAGGTCAGAATCAAGGCCTGTACCTTGTACCTGTGAGGTAAAGACCTTAACCATTATGCCACCCTCTCCCTCAAAACTGCTGTGGAGATGATGTGGATTTAACCCATGACCTCGGACATGCAAAGCATGCACTCTACCAATGGGCTACATCAAATCATGAACGGTTTGTCTGTGGGAATAGAATACATATCAGGCTGCCTTCTGGTCGGCTTGAAACATGACTTGTTTGATTCCCAAGAGAAGCTATTCAATATCACCCTCAAAACAAGCTTCCTTTCAGATGAGAACAGCAACAGTCACTTTCTTGCAAAAAGGTGGGGCTTCTATGGACCTGGGTAGAGACCCATAAGCCTGACAAATAGGGGCTGTCTTAGTCCAATTGGACCTATATGGCCCAATAGGGTCCAACTTCCCCAGGGGGCACAGTGCTTGGCTAAAACAGGAACATTATGGTTATCTGACCCAGATATTTGTCTCAGAGACAAGTATAGCAAAATGGAAGGCATTTCCTACTGGCAGTCTTACTCCTGCAGTTAGAAGTTTTCTTAGTGGAGGGGACATTTTCCAACATGCACAACACTACTGGGTACTTCAGTATTATTAGTAACTGCAGCTTCACATCTCTTCTATGCTTGACAGTGTTAGTTGCCCATATTCCCATATTAATTGTTTGCTATTGCTGAATACTCAATGAGGCCTTCATCTCAAAACTGATTAAATATACCATCTGTTTTTTTGTACTGCTGCAGTTACCGTCTCAGAAGATAAAAAAGAACAAGCTTAATATGAAGACTGACAGAGTGGTACTGTATTTTTTCCTTTGCTTGTCTTACTTACATGGGATTTATTCCTTTTTGCTAATAAATACAGTTGTTGTTGTTTGTCTTTCGGCTTTTCCTGGTAAGGGGTCGCCACAGCGGAATTCCGGTCTGCTAATGATTGGCAGAAGATTTTTACGAAACACCGAGGTGCCAGCTCGATGCCCAACCTTCAACGAAGGCATGCCCATTTACACACGCATGTCTTTTAAATGCTACCCAACTGCGGGGAGGACATGCAGACTCCACACAGAAGGCACTCCCAAGCCCAGCTGAGAATCGAACGGGAGAACCTCTTGCTGTGAGGTAACAACACTACTGCCATACCACCGCGGCTTTCGCTAATAAATACAGTTATAGGATATAAATTCAATCACAATATATAGCTGTGGAATTGTAAGCTTAAAAAATATTGTGATGTGAGGTAACGTCTGATCACTAAGACTTGCGACAGGATATCAACTCAACAGTATGGCAGAGAAAGGATTGGTGCAGTCATTGATAGAGAAGAGAAATATGATGTATATGTACTGAATGGTGTAAGGCAGATGTACGGAGAAAAGAAATATTCACTTGGCTGAAAGTGAAGAAAAACAGTAAAAGAAACTGTTTGACTCTACTGCAGGTGTATCACAGTTACAGAGTCGCATACAAAATCCATAAGGCATGCAGAAACTTAAAGCAAGATAATGGTCGGACTGGACTGGGGAAGAGTTTTAAACAGAAGTGTATTATAGATTGCAGAAGAAACTGTATGGATTTTGCGTATTCTCTCTACATCCATATTGGTTTCATTAAGGTACTAGGGTTCTTCCCACATACCAAAACACAATGTGTAGTTACTACTGTAAATTACAAGGCTTTATAACAATATACCTGATTTACAAAAAGAAATATGCCAGACGTTGTCTATGTTTGTACATAGAGGCTATAGTGAAGATTTGATCAAGAAATCTGTAAATAAAATAATTGACCCCAACCTCTCCAAATATAATAATGGGAATGTGTATGTTATGAATAGAAATAAACCCAGCAATGGTGAAAAAATGTTTTTTGTTACTACGTATAACATTTTAAGTGACCAAATCTGGGAAATAGTTAAACATTATTGGAAATTTTTATTGAGAGATGAATTGTTGAATAAAATTATTGGCAACACACTCTATATTGCCTACACAAGAGGGCAAAATTTGGGGGGATAAGTTAGTGAAAGCTTACTTTTTATTGCCCGCAGTGAATGGCTCTGTTTCTTTAAGATACAAGGGCACTGCACCTTGTAATAATTGTAATATATGTTGTCATATAGTGTCTAGTTTTTATAGAATTAATGAGAAGGTATTTATACCAAAGATTAATTTTTATTGTGACACGGAAGGTGTAGTGTATTGTTTGAGATGTCCCTGCAACCTATTCTATATTGGGGAAACCAAGAGAAAATTTAGAATTAGGTTGCAGGAACATATCAGAGACATTAAAAAACAGAAACTTGAAAGTCCTATAGCTCTGCATTTTATGCAGAAACATCATAGTGACAGTAGCTTGTTACAAGCAATAATTTTAGAAAAAGTTTTTGTAAAAAAGGGGGATGAGAGATTAATTAAAAATGTATTGTTATATAAGGAAACTGTATAAGCCAAATCCAGGATGAGTGGTCAAACGTAGCAGATCAAAATAACTGAGTGAGACCAGAAATAATACAACGATTTATTCCACAGTATTGTAAGACACCCATACAATACACTGTAAGTTGCAGTTGATAAGCGCTTTCACCCAAAAATGAGCTTCATCAGATCAAACCACTGCTACCCATGGTTCCCTTATATATTGTATAACACCCTATCAAACAATCAAGTAATTAAGTAATTAAAACATATGACAATAATAAAATCTCATATACTTAAAAACACTCAGTATATAAACCAAACCCCTGACAACATACCTTATATAATTATATGTTTGATTTATATATAATGACAACAAAACCATATTGTCTAAAAGCTCTGTACATATATATTCTTTAAATGGTAAAGAATATTAAAAAACATATATGTATAATATAATATAATATATATAAAAAATGTGTACACTATATATACAACCTCCTAAAAAACATACATATGTGTGTTCAATATATACCAAGATAATATCTTTGTATGAAACTGGTGACAAACACTGTCTTATGTAGGGAAATGACATAGTTGGGTGAATCGTAAACATATACTACCTGAGCTTAACATTAACATTCCTCCTTTTCTTCAGGGCTGGCTTGATAGAGGCTCTCTCATTCAAACCTGAGCCTCTGTCAGCTCTTAACCTCACAATCCACTTACTTTCTCTATCCTCAGTGTGGTTCCTAATGTCCCCACCCCTGATATTAGGTTCTATTAATTCTAAGGCCCTGAATAAAAAAATGGTGTTCATTACCTAACTCAACCACATGTTTAGCCAATGCATTATGTATGTTACCTTTCTTCATGTGGTATACATGTTCACGTATTCTATCTTTAAAATGACGGTTAGTCTTACCGACATAAAATGCATTGCATACCTGGCAGACTGCCAGGTACACAATATTCATGGTCATACATGTGGCTGCTACCTGAGTTCTGAACTCTATATGTGAATCTGGATGTATAAACACTGTATCATTATCCATGTATATACATTGATTACAATGTCCACATGCCTCAGTATGACTAGATTCTAATTGTCGCTCATCCTTTTTAGAATAGCATAGTAACCTTCTGAGGTTCAATTTGTTCCTATATAAGAAACCTGGCTCCTCCCCCACCACTTTCCTGATCCCTTCATCTGTACATAATATTGACCAATGCTTACTAACTATGTCTCTAAGGGCCATACAATCATTTGTATATTGTAATGAAAACTTAACCTCCTTCTTCATTACTCGTGCTTTATCATCTCTCTCTGGTCTTGGTCCATAATATGGAGCCGCTCTACCTTGCCTGAGTTCACTTATGTCCTCTAATTGATTATCAATCTCTTTGACGCTATAACCTCTCTGTACTAACCCACACACATATATATATATATATATATATACATATATATACATATATATATATATATATATATATATATATATATATATATATATATATATATATATATATATATATATATATATATATATATATATATATATATATATACACACACATATATATATATATATATATACACACACACATATATATATATATATATATATATATATATATATATATATATATATATATATATATACATATAGGTTCATAGGTTCATAGGTTCATACTAGGCTATCTGCCCAAGGGCATTTATAAGCCTAGCCCATAGTTATGTGGCTTTCGCCACCCCTTTAGTTTGAATAAAAACTATGCCTATCATTTTGCTGTGCCTCTGTCAAGCAGTGACGCTGAAGTAATCCCTGGGGTATATCTGCAATCTCCCATCCATTGGTCAAGATTCCTCTTGAACAAGACCAGAGAGGTGCTCTGCCTCACATGTACCGGGATTTTGTTCCACAGCATAGGGAGTCTCTGGGTGATGAATCTGTCCCTCCAGCACGTTCTATTTATAACCGTGTCAAGGTTTAAGTCTCCCGCCCTTGTGGTTCTGAGGGATCTAGATTTTTTGAGGTGAAGCATATTCATCAAATCTGGGTTTGCCATGGCCTTATATGTCAGGCACAGGTCACCTCTGAGCAAGCGGTATGAGACTGAATAGAGCTGGAGTTCTTTCAGTCGGGCAGCATAAGACATATTTTTGAGACCCTTTATCCTTTTGGTGAGGAACTTTTGGGGCCTTTCAAGCTGCAGCAGGTGTCTGGTCAGATACATTCCGAACGGGGCATTGTCCACAATCATAGGTCTAATAAGTGATGAGTACAGGGGGACGATGACCTCCCTTGATCTAGATGTGAATCCCTTCATGATCAGGTGGGTGATATAGAAGGTTTTCCTAACTACTTTAGCAACATGAGTGTCAAACGAAAGGCTACTGTCAACCTGGGTCCCCAGATCTCTGATGACTTTTTCTGTGCTCAGTGGATTGCCACCTATATGGTAGCTAGGGTAGCCTTGTTTTTCCCAAAGGGTATGACTATGCATTTTTTGGCGTTTAACTTCAGGCCATGGCTCTGGCACCAGTTATCCATTTCTGTGAGGCCCTTCTGGAGGATATCTGTGTCAGATGTGTTTTCGACTATGGCCCAGTTTGCAGTCATCTGCAAACTTTGTCAGCCATAACCCTCCTGTGTTTGCTTGTACTTCAGAAAAGTAGATGCCGAACAAGAGTGGACCCAGGACTGAGCTCTGTGGGACACCACTTGTGACAGGCTTTGAGTCTGACATGGCTCCAGCAACTCTGACCCTGTGGGTTCTGTCACTTAGCCAGTTTGCAACCCATCTTGTGATGTATGGGTTTACATTCAAGCTGATGAGTTTTTCGATGATACCTGAGTGGGGTATTGTGTCGAAGGCCTTTGCCAGGTCGAGGTAGGCTGTATGGACTGCCTTTCCCTCATCAATGGCCTTGGTGACTGTCTCGAAAAGTCAACCAAGTTTAAGAGGCAGGATCTGCCTTTGACAAAGCCAAACTGAGTTGGATCCAAAGTCTGCAAGTTCCCTATGTCTTTATTTATGAGTTCCATTATGATCCTCTCCATGGCTTTGCAGATAAGGCTTGTCAAGCTAATGGGGCGGTAATTTCCAGGGTCTGTGGAGGCACCGCCCTTATGAAGTGGGACCACAGTCGCCGTCGCCACTCCTTGGGTACGTATCCTGAGGTGAGGCTAAGATTAAACAGCTGTCCTAACTGTGGGTTTAATTCCTCATTGAGTTCATGAAGCACACAGCCGGGGACACCATCCGGTCCCATGGATGCTGTGTTTTTGCCTTAGTGAGGGCAGTTCTCACCTGGGCGTTGGAGATGTTTGGGGGCTACAATCCTCTGGAATAGATATCTCTCCTTTGGGGGAGGGGAGAAGTTTGCACTGAACCTGTCAGCCAGTATGTTGGCAATGTGTGTAGGTTCAGTAATTTTCACATCATTTTGAACTAATTCTGAGCATATCTGGGAGTTTCCTCCTAGGTTTCTAACATAGCTAAAGAAGGCCTTATGATTCTCTTTAGAGTCCTTGGCGATTTTTCTCTCAAAATTTGCCTTGGATGATTTTATGAGAGCTCTTAGTTTTTTACTTATAATGATCAAAGGTGTCTTACCTTTCAAGGATTTTGCTCTATCTTGTAGTAGCTTCCTCCTTTTGTTGTAGAGCTTGTTTATGGCTGGGGTCCACCAGACTGGACGCTTGCCTTTGGTACAGAGAGTCTTAGTTTTGTTTGGGATTGCCTGATCCATGCAGTCCTGTAGGTGCTGGTAGAAGGCATTTGTAAGTGATTCAGCGGTTTGAGTAATGTTTACCACTGGCTCAGGGGCCTTAAAGGAGACCACACTAGTTTTTAGAAGTGTGAAATCGGCTTTTGAGAAGTTTTTCACTGTGGTCTTTTGTTTCAGGTGGGGCGGGATGAGGACCTCCAGCGAGATTAGTTTATGATCTGATCTCACCAGTGAGGGGTATACTTCCAGTGTTGAACATTTTGATCCCATGTTCGTGATGATGAGATCAAGTATGTTTTCTCCTCTTGTGGGGATGGTGACTAGTTGTTCCATGGCATTTGAGTTTATGAACTCCAGGAATCTTTGGGTTAGAGTGTTCGGGCTTGAGTAGTGTTCCCAGTCTATATTAGGGTAGTTAAAGTCACCTAGTATGATGGTGTTTGGAGATACATTTATCCCTCCAATGTTTTCAGGAAGGCCATGTGAGGTTCCTGAGTTTGAGAGGGTGGCCTGTAACATGCTACAAATTGCAGAGCAGTCTTGCCTATGGTTAATTGCACCTGGATGGTCTCCGATGCATCATGCGTTGCCACCAACCTTGAGGTGTGGGTGTCCTTTATGAATATGGACACCCTCCTTTCTTGGTGTTGTCCGGATTTTGGGGCCGAACGCATGATATGAGGTGAAACCTGTTAGTGCTGGGGTGCTCTCAGGAGCCTTGAACCAGGTTTCTGTCACAGCACAGACATCGATGTTCTCCATATTGAGAAGGGCCTCGAGTCGTGCATCTTGAGATTGAGACTTCTGGCATTGAGCAGCATTACCCTTAGTTTTTTCCTTTTGGTGTTCTAGGGTGGTAGGTTTAGAATTTGAGCCTTGCCTAAAAAGGCACTATGGGGTGGCAAGAGCCTTTGCCAATATCCGAAGCCCAGGGTGACAGGTGCAAGCCGTCCCTTGCAAAGCAGCGTGGCTTGTCCAGCATGTCATCCCAGGCAGACAGACATTGATCCCCTTTGAATGACACCAGAATTTAAGCCAATTATTAAAGCTGATCATCTTATCACTGTATTGTGGCATCATTCTAGGTGAAGGTAGGATACTGCTCAAGGTCAGGGTCATACCTGCCTGGGCTACATAATCAGAGAGCTCCTCGATGTCCCTTTCATGTAGTCCAGGAGGTACGCCTCAGGTCGCTGACACCAGCGTGGACAATGACTGAGTCGTACTTGTACCTGCTGTTGAGAGACCTGAGTGCTTGCGTTATGTGGCGGATTCTAGCGCCTGACAGGCAGCTTACTGTGACCTTCTCTTTACTCAGTCTGGTGAGCGGGACGTCAGTGTGTCTGACTATGGAATCACCAATGACAAGTGTGTCTGGCATTTTGTTTGGCCTTAAGGGCTGTGACTGTTTGACACTCTGACTGTGTGGTCTATGTGTTGCATGTGTTGGGTCGTGAGGTGGTAGTTGTTTGGGTGTCTGCTTTGGTGGCCTCTGCTGTTTTGGTAAATTTTTGATCAGAGCCTCCGAGTATGTCTTTGTGTGAGTATGTGTATGATTTGAAGTTGTGATGGTACCATGTGTGACTGGGTATGTATTGTGTGTGGTTACCTTCTCCTCCTGTCTGGTCTTGCCAGTCCTATGTTGAGAGAGCTCAGCCTCCAGTTTGGCCGTATAGTTGCATCTCTCGCATGTATTTGTGTTTTGTGGGAGAAGGAGAGGATTGTCTGTGTACATGAGGCAGTCGTAACATTGCCTCAATATTCCCAGGTTCACCAGTTGAGCTGGAGAGGACACTAGCAACTGATCCCTCGACATACTAGAAGTAGTAGATAAAGAGACTTTCAAAGGACTCCGGGGAAGTGGGTTTTAGGCTGGTGGGGTACTATCTATAATAAGAGTGCTTTATCAAGGTGCAAGTACTGTAGGAGTAAGTGCTAGGCTTTACAGATAGAGAATAGTCTACTTGGGAATCAAGTAGAGATGAACTTTTCAGTTATAGGATATGCTGGTTAGATCAGCAGTACAGCTCGAGGAAGGTAGTTTTAAGGGAAAATTGGAAGAGTGGAATTTAGATGGCCCAAATAGTTTAACCTTGTTTAACCGCCGCTGCTCTTGTGTGCAACAGTGGTAACTCAGCTAAATCAGCTTACGCGTTTAAGCGTGTTTTATAGCAGGGGCTGAAGGGAGCTAGGAATTGGCCCAAAGCGACCAATGGACTACTAGTTTCTGGCTGAAACTTCACCAAATCAGACAAAAGGCTCAGTGCTTCCCACTCCCACTGGTAAGCAAAGAAACTTCCTCCTTCCTAATAAGGCAATGGATCAGTAACAGGAACTAAAAACAAAGCCCAGGGATCAGCAACTCTGAAACTGGACTACTCTAGTTCAGTAAGGCGGAAAACAAGAGATTTTTTGTTTTATTACAGAGACAAGGAAAAACAGACAGTAATTGCTGTAAATCGGCTAGCGCACTTTAGTGTGTAGCCTACAGAAACAATTTGCAACAATTAGTAACTTAAAGTGCAATAAACAGTGTAAATGCAGAAATCACTTAAAGTAGCAATAAAACAGGCAAAATGCAGTCGCTAGCTTAAATAACAGTGGGAAAGCCACAAAAATACTTATATCTGGTAGAAAGTCACTCTTTTAGCTCTCTGCTGCTTGGATCACTCTGCAGGCCACCACGAGGATCTGTGCTGAGTTGGTACAAGCTGGAAAACGTGTGTTTAGCGTGTTTTATAGCAGGGGCTGAAGGGGGCAGGAATTGGCCCAAAACAACCAATGGACTACTAGTTTCTGGCTGAAACTTCACCAAATCGGACAGAAAGGCTGCTCAGTGCTTCCCACTCCCACTGGTAAGCAAAGAAACTTCCCTCCTCCTAATAAGGCAATGAATCAGTAACAGGAACTACAACAAAAGCCCAGGGATCAGCAACTCTGAAACTGGACTACTCTAGTTCAGTAAGGCGGGAAAACAAGAGATTTTTTTGTTTTATTACAGAGACAAGGAAAAAACAGACAGTAAATGCTATAAATCGGCTGGCGCACTTTAGTGTGTAGCCTACAGAAATAATTTGCAACAATTAGTAACTTAAGTGCAATAAACAGTGTAAAATGCAGAAATCACTTAAAGTAGCAGTAAAACAGACGAAATGCAGTCGCTAGCTTAAATAAAAGTGGGAAAGCCACAAAAATACTTATATCTGGTAGAAAGTCACTCTTTTAGCTCTCTGCTGCTTGGATCACTCTGCAGGCCACCACGAGGATCTGTGCTGAGTTGGTACAAGCTGGAAAAGCGTGTTTAGCGTGTTTTATAGCAGGGCTGAAAGGAGCTAGAATTGGCCCAAAGCGACCAATGGACTACTAGTTTCTGGCTGAAACTTCACCAAATCGGGACAGAAAGGCTGCTCAGTGCTTCCCACTCCCACTGGTAAGCAAAGAAACTTCCCTCCTCCCTAATAAGGCAATGGATCAGTAACAGGAACTAAAAACAAAGCCCAGGGATCAGCAACTCTGAAACTGGACTACTCTAGTTCAGTAAGGCGGGAAAACAAGAGATTTTTGTTTTATTACAGAGACAAGGAAAAAACAGACAGTAAATGCTATAAATGCTGTAAATCGGCTAGCGCACTTTAGTGTGTAGCCTACAGAAACAATTTGCAACAATTAGTAACTTAAAGTGCAATTGTGGTTGTTATAACTTGGGGACTGATTTCTCAGATCTAGCTCTGTTGAAACTGTCTTGTGTGTGTGTCTGAAGCTCTGCACTAGTTGTTAAACTGCTCTGAAATTCCTTTAAGTGTTAATTAGCTTGGGGGGTTTTCTGATAACTTTAAAACCTGTGTTGGTTACATCTCTGGTAATCATTTTAAGTAGAGTTGCTGCTACTGAGATTTGTCTGCATACATCAACTGGACATAAGCTGATTTAAGTATATTTCCTTCATTTTATTGTGGTTGTTATAACTTGGGGACTGATTTCTCAGATCTAGCTCTGTTGAAACTGTCTTGTGTGTGTGTCTGAAGCTCTGCACTAGTTGTTAGGTTGAACAGAGAAATAAATTGGAAATGTTTGCTTTAAATTGCATTAATTAATTGATGTAATTGTTTTATTGACTGTTTCATTTATTAATTTGATGTTAAGGGGTATATTTATAGGGGAATGTTCTTATGTAAAAATGTACTCTTTGAAGGCTGAATTGGCTGAGGTGCTAAGTGCAATAAACTTTGGATCTAGTTCCTGTTGTTGTTTTTCCATAATTTGGTCTGCTGTGTTGGTTTTCGTATTTACGTCTCTAAATTATCCCTGCATATAATCCTTGCTGTTGCCCTTGTGACCTATGATATGGCTGGAAAAGATTTGCATGTATTAGTTCATCTGTGTAGTTTAACAAATAATTAAATAAAAATACATTTTCAGAAATATTTCTATGTGGCGTGGTGTGTGAGCAATGACATTTTCTAAGGAGAGGCCTATGATTATTACTATTATTATTGTTGAGCATTTGGAGAATGCTCATCAGTTTTATGTGGCTTTATGGAAACACACTGACTGTAATAAAATATGAGCAGTAAATGTGTAAGGAACTCCAGCCGTTCGGAGCAAGTGCAGGAGATGACTGGAAGCTTATGAAGAAAGAAAGGGGTAAAATGGGATGAGAATGTATAATGGAGGTTAGAAATTTCTCATGCACTTTCTGCCTCCCACCCTCCACCCACTCTTTCTAAAAGTGTTATGCAACCACCCCCCCCCCCCATTCTTGGTGTCTGAGGACAATGAGCATGGGACACAAGAGACAGGAACTGTGATAATTCCCAAGATTTTACCAGGTTTCATGTTTGAAAATGAGTCTACATCTTAGTAGCATAGTCTGCTTGATGTTATCTGCAATAACTCCTAAAGACAATGGACTATGTAGAGTACTTAATTTACAAACATAGTTTACTTACCCTTTGTTGGCCGGATTTGTCCCAGTAGGTTGCGACCTCTTTTCATCAGAGACCCAAGGTGATATTTATACTGCTAGGGGAAATTTGGCCAAGGCATTGAAGAACTTCCCATATTTTTTTTGATAGGTACCATGGGATCATTTACATTCACCTTAACTCAGTTTAGCATGTAAAATACTCGATTAATTCCGCACTGTAGTATCAGCAATCCAGTCACCTGGAGTAGGAATAGAACCCACAACCTTCTTCTCTTCCAGCACCAAAGGACAGCCTTACCTGATAGGACCAAAACAAGCTCCTCAAGGAAGAGCAAACCTGCCTGGTGGACAACTGACATTAACAGGCTTTATAATAAGAGGAAGAAATTGCTGTCTTAAGAGTAAGAGGGAGTGAATCCTAAACTGGAAACACTCCCTCCTCAGATTAAACAAGCAAATAAGACTTTTTATGAAGTTCTCCAAAGTAAACTACGAATCTAGATTAGTTTCCTCAACTGAAGACAACCATAAGTCATTCTTTAGTTACATCCATAACCTAAAAGGAAAGGCCCAGATTTGTGCCAAACTGGTAGTTAATGATACCAGATATACTGGGCCTGTGGACATAGCTAACCTGTTGGTCAATAGGTTCTGTGAAAATTTCACTCCCCTATCCCCACCACATGTACCCCATGACATCCCTACCTGCTGTCCCCTACCTTGTATCTCTAAAGAGCAGGTCGTAAAAGCCCTCTCTAAGGCCAAACACACAGCATCTACAGGACCTGATAACATCCCTGGCTGCATCAGTGCAACAGCGGGAATATAACAACAAACATGCAGCGATGTATATTTCATGATACTATGTAGCATAAATGAATGCAATTATAAGTAGATGTGATATAAGAATTCAATCAGTAAAATCAGAA